>NW_009214714.1:0-17881 GCF_000690835.1 Fulmarus glacialis
GGGGGTTGGTCTCTTCTCCCAAGTAATTACAGCAGGACGAGAGGAAATGGCTTCAAGTTGCGCCAAGGGAGGTTTAGACTGGACATTAGGAAAAATTTCTTTACTGAAAGAGTGGTCAGGCCTTGGAACAGGCTGCCCAGGGAAGTGGTGGAGTCACCATACCTAGAAGGATTTAGAAGAAGTGTCGATGAGGCGCTTAGGGACATGGTTTAGTGGGCATGGTAGTGTTGGGTTGACGGCTGGACCGATGATCTTAGAGGTCTTTTCCAACCTTAACGATTCTATGATTCTATAATTCTAAGATCTATCAATGCACATTTCCATCCAGAACAAGGAACTGAAGTCAGAAATTCTGAGTCTTGACGTTCTTCTGCTAAGAACACCTATAAAATCTCCTACCAGAAGTTGTATCACTCCACTACCAAGAGTGACAGAATAGCAGCCTTACAGTACTAGCAAATGTGTCATATATTCATGGTTTCAACCAATAAACTGTGACAGACATCCTTCTAATCATTTTCTGAGAAAAAACTTACTGAGTGAAAATTCCTGACCCAACCATAATAATTATGTTCAAAGCCATGAAAAGTACCAGGTATCTGAACGGGCTTTAAAAGTACTGAACTTCACTATCAACTTCACAGATTAAAGATCTTCTCTGATTTTTTTTTTTTTTTTTTTTAAAGGGGGAGATAACACCAGACATCTGGCTGAATTTTAACATTTCTTTGTAGGGACTTGACAAGACAACAGATTCACGGTTAATGAATTCAAAGCTTCATGAATATATAACGGCTCTAACTTTGCAAGTATAAGCGCTACCTCCAGAGAGCTAAGCTACAGAGCGGTGATGCTTTATTTTGTCAGGAAGGCTACCCAGCTATGTCACCATAAAGAATCAGCTGATTTCCTTTGGGATTGCCACTGGTTCAGAACAGCTCTATCTAGTTAGGATAAAACACACCAAAAACATAAGCAAATAACATAAAGCTGATTATCTTCCCTTTCAATGAAGTTTCAAATTCCTCATGACATATCAGTGATGGATGCAGAGTTTTTAAAAGACCCTGTGGCAAGAATGAAAGCACTCGGAGTATAAGGAGAAAGGAAAAGCTCATCACAGCTTACAGAGGGAAAAAAGCTGGCACACAAAGAAGGGGTCTCTGACTCGACGTCTGAACAAACTATTCCAAACGGCAGATGGATCACTGAAAACAGAGAATTTTTGTGCTGCCAGCAAGTATTTTTGCTTAAAATGTACTAGAATCTGGAAACAATAGGAAATAAACCAGAAGAGCTCAAAATGTCATGAATAATGTAGGCATGTGTTATAATTAAGCTGCATGAATACAGCAAAAAGTTACCACAAATATTCACTCTGATATTTATAGACATTTGCTATGGTCACACTGACTCACCTTGCCATTAGCATTCAACAGACTGGCACAAATATTTGTAGAAAACAATTTAGACCCATAGAAACAAAACTCCATCTGCCTGGGTATGTTCCCTGAATTGTTTGCAGAGTCAGTCATTGTAAAGAATCAGTGCAGCAATATACAATACGACACTCCTGGTCCTCTGCCACAGACACCACAAGCAGCAAGAGCGTGACCCAACTATGCATTACCACCATTTGCATTTGTGTTCAGGCAAGTGCCAAAGTGTATTGGGACACTGCTATTATGAAATATTCCTAGACAACTAATTTAAAACAAGTGCGGCAGATGAATAGATGTAGTAAACATGGATTTTGATATCTAGCCTTCACAGAAATTACAATAATGTTAATAGCATGGCAGAGTTTAGGACCACCAGATCTAACGGCACTCTTGACATCCCTCTTTCCCCTTTCAGAACAGGGAAAATGAGAAGGATGGTACCTGCAATACTACTACTAAATGTCTTCCCTTCAACTGTCCCCTGTAAAGGAGAGATCTTTCACTCTACTGCTTATTCTGGACAGCAGTGGGTTACACAGGGAGTGAATGGAGAACCAGATATAGATGCCCTGTCCCAAAATGTTTAAGCTAGCTCTGTGTGTACTCATCCCTTCACAATGAAAAAATAAAACAGGAGCTGTCAACAAGATTATTTTAGAGGAAATCAGATAGCAAAGCATGAGTAATTACCTCACTTTAATCTTAAAACGAAATTTCAAACCTGCCTTTTAGCAAGCTTTATTTCAGTTTCCATACCCAATTTAGGTGTAAAAAATGTTTGGTTTTATTTTTAAGAAATGCATAGCAGGACTGAACTCTGAAGACCGTGTCTTGTTGGGTGTGAAGAAATTGTTTAAGACAAATTATAGTGCTGTCACACTCATTCCTCATAGTTTAAAGTAAATCTTGTCATCTAATTATAGAAGAGCTTGAGTTTGTTTAACAAATTTCTCAGAGGTATTTGTGTGGCACTACATTTCCCTTCACCTTTGATTATAGCCTATCATTTCAGTCTTTTCCCTCTATAGCTTTCTATGTTTTATTGTGGTGTTTAACAGGTTGCATTTATCACATCTCTTCAGCTGGGTTAAAGCAGATAAAACCGTGATGCCTCAGTACAGTTCTTGGCAGTTCACAATTAAAGAATTATTTAAAAACAAAGGCAGCCCAAAAAGGGATTTCTGCTCCCAAACTAAGAACTTCAACAGTAAGAAACTGGGTCTCTGAAAACAGTTTTAATGTCCCACCCACAGGTCTACTGAGAAAATTAAGGTAAAAGGAAAATTCCCCTTGTGTTTAAAGTCCCTTTCTATATTCTCAAAATCTCAGGGCAAACTTGACTAGAAACAGCCAAGTCTTGATAATTATTTCAAGAAATTATAGTCTGCAAAAGAATCTGTCTCTTCCCTTCTTGCTTATCGTTGAAGTTGGATAAGCTGTGAATTGTTCAAGAGTAGTCTTTATTGAGGCAACAAGAAGAAGAGGGGCAAAGAACAGTCATCAGAAAAAAATTAAGTTAAGCACAGCTCCCTAGGAAGTGCTTAACCAACTTGATGTTATATTATTGCAAGAATTTCATTGACCAAAACATTAAAGACAAGTCTAAAAAATACAATAACCAGACTCCATACGAAATGTGAAGCACTTCAGAAAGTTGGCAAGGGTCTAAGTAGCTAGGCCTGATTTTGAAAGATGACATCTCATCTCACAGATGTTATTTACTGTAAGCCAAGAATAATATTTATGGCTTAATCACCTGATCATCATAATCTGGTTTCTTAGTGAATCATAATGGCAAGTACTTGTGAATATATGATTACACATCCAGAACAGGAAGGCTGCATAAGGCCATCTTAAAACAGGTCAATTAGTGTTTTCCAGTCCATATATTGCCAAGCTGCAAGTTAGGTATTTTCTAGTTCTCTGACCAATCTAACATTACATATCTTTTGAGATCAAACTCTTCCCAATTCGTGGTTCTGGAGATACTGTATCATAGCTTGGTTCATGTGCTCACTAATTAAAGTTACCTTACAAAATGCCTCAGCGTTAAGCTGCGGTTGACATTAACAAGCTGTTAAATTAATTTTTGATGCAGTTTTGAGGCCTCCCCTCAAAACTCAAATGCAAATGTGCCTGTTTCATTAAGCAGTTAGGATCATTGGAGCTCATATGGAGGGGAATAGCAATTTTAAAAGGGCAATTGTATTTGCTTAATTTTTTTCCTCAGTATTTTCTGACTGCTTCTTTTCTCTCCAGTGGAAGAACTGCAGCTGCTTCATCACTTCTTTCAGACAACTATGACACATTCCTATTATTGGATAAATTCTGCAGGTATCACAGTCACGATATCATTGCATTCAACAATATCATTGCTGAATTCTGTAGTTTATTTTATCAGGAATAAACTGACTGTAGTTTTCTTGCTATAAGCTGAAGGCTTCCAGTATGGAAATTTAAACCAAAAATTGAAAAAGAAGAGAGGATATCACAGTCCCAGCTGTTTAGTCTACAGCTTAATATATCCATCAAAATCAGATTTTGATGGATATATTCACTCTTTCTATTATACAGGATCTAATTCAAGATTTTTTAAAACACCACCTTTATTCCAACACGACTTCAGAATTAGAAGTAACTGCAAACTTTACTTACCATAGTAATTATTAGAATCAGATCTTAGCAAAAAAAAAGAGCAAATAAAATCATAAGCTGCAAGCCTTACCCTACTACTTCAGGAACTTTGAGCGAAAATAATAAACAAAGGAAAATATGTGTATTTTCAATAATCAATCATTCTGCAGTAAATTTCTTTCGTTTTTAAAGAAGAATTTCCACTGAAGTCCATCTCCATCTTCTGAAGGAGTGAGAGCCCAGCTAATGACTTTATTTCAGAACAAGAAAGATTTGCCTTTCCACTTTCTGTTCCATGCCTCTCCAAGAGACTTTCTTCATGTTGTTGGCGGTGATGAAAGAAGCTATTTGCTTGTGACAAGAACAAGAAAATCTTACTGATGAAAAGTGAGGCAGCTTTTTTGTTTGTTTCTCAATTAAATCAATAAAACCCAAAATGTGCCAGTTTCACTTTCCATTTTGAAATGCATTGGACAGCTGCAGGGCAGAATGTTATTCCTTCATTATTCTCTCTATTAGTCTTCAAATAATGCTATTTGGGATCAATGATCACCTCAGACATGCTAATATAAACACAATTTGTTTCCATAATAATTGGCATGCTGCTATTTAGTGCATTATATACGGCTGTATAAATTAATCACAGATTCATACACTAGCTGTGTGCACTGCAATTTGTCTTTACAGAGTTACTACTGTCAGATCAAGTTTTTATCTATTCTTAATTTTAAGCATTTAATTACATTAGTATTCATACTATAAAACATACAAAGAGGTCTTAATTACCATTGCCCTTCATGAGATGAATTAATTTAAGTCATAAATCCACTCTCCTGTAGAAAGGAACATCCAAAGAATCACTGTTTAGCTCATGGACTATCCAGTGTTTTCTTTCTGTCTAAATGAAATATCCTCACTGTTACTCTTACTGGAGTGCACAAAATGTCCATTTGTCATTGCGCTTTTCATTTGCTTTCAAGTCAGAGGAATGACCCTTCATCTATTAGTTTATTTAAATGTCACTGAACCTTTTTGGGGATTCTGCCCCATAAGTAATGGTACACATCCTGTAAATCAAACCTGTAAAAACATCTCTGGCCTTCATGTTTTACTAGATTACCCTTTAAAAAGAACGTTTTCTCAAATTATTGCCCTCTGTGTTTCAGCACATTTCACTTCCAGAAGCTGTAACCATGATGGAAAAAAGCAAAGGAAACAATAGAAAGAATTCAGCATTAGCAAATTTTACAAATAGATCTTTGACCCCAAAGTCAGACTGCCAGAGTCAGAGCCTAGACCAGACTCTGCACTTTGTCCTTCCCCCAGCTGCTGTTCTCTTTTCATTGACTTACTGTACATTCCCATGCAATGACTGACTACATACAGATTAACCAATTGCAATTTTCACAATCCACCAGACCATGCTAACACTTCTCTGCATATAATGTTTGTCACTGCTCGTCTGCCTGTGCATTATGAGATGCCTTCACCTTGCACTAAGTGCACATTGCCCACTGCCTTCCTCCATTCCTTTAGGCAGCTGCGAAACTTTAGGTGAACTTCCCTTCTGTGAGTGAGTATATCCAGATGCACGCTCTCTTCATATACACACCTTCACCTGCCTACTCTTGAGCAGGAGTACCTTGTGATGTCTGCTCCTGTAACAATGACTGCTGGTCTTCCTGGGCAGGGGTCAGGGCCTACTACTACTCATTCTTCTGCATCAGCCCAGGCTTAAGAGTTGCTGACTTTTCTAAAGGGACTAATGGGGAATTATGTCTAAGTTAAGGAAGGGATACAAATAAACTTCCTTCTCTTGCGAGAGAAAGAAGAGATGAGTTTCTAATGGTAAGAGGGAAAGTTGTGCAAGACGAAACAGAATTGGTGAAATGGATGCAGGAAGGGATTAGGGAATGCAAAGAAAGGGTAGAGTCTGGAGCTAGCAACATGGTAGCATCACTTCATATACTGGCAGGGAAGCCAAGAGACAATATTGGCAGATAGTGGATGAGAAAGAAAAGGAAAGGACTGATAATTCAAAGCTAGCTTATAGTGGCTTAGTCTTCATGCTCAAGATACAGATAGAAATAGTGAACACTCAAAAAAGAGCCCTCCCTCCAGGTCACAGAAGTGCACTTGTCAGATACCACAGAAATGTAGAACAAGTATTTCCTCTTGGCTTCCTCGTGCAGCTCATAAAAACGATTATCCAATGAATAGAAAGGTTTGTCCACCAACAGGTCTATTCTGCATCACAGACACCCAGCTAATACTCCAAGCGTGTCTAAGAAAGAGGAGAGCAAAATTATTGCCACACAGCTAGAAATCTTTGAATGGTAGTTCCATGGCTGTGAGTGAGAGGGCTGCTGAGCCACGGCAGGTCCTTAAATGAGAAGTGTGACAGCTTTTCTCCTTGCCTTAGCAGGAGTAAGAAAATAAAGTTCAGCAAGCTCTCTGCTCACTATACATGACACGTTTTCTCAGTACCGTGTGGTTAATCCAGGTATCTTCATATGAAATGTATTTAAGAGAGCTTTCACTGATGCCTTTCTTCCAAAATCCCTCTAGGCAGCTATTTTGCCTCTACCCTGCTGAGTACTATTAACAGGTTTGCCATTAAGCAAGGGGATTAATTTCTCCCCCAAATAGGAGACATTGATCTAAATTTACACATAACTTATGTAGTCAATAAAGAGAGAATGATGTAAACTTGATTCATATTCTGTAAGCCAAATTCATATTCTGCTAGCAAAAGGATTTGCTATCCCTCCAGTGGCTACTGATGGTGCATAAGAAAACAAGAATCCTTTAGGTGTCTAAAGTAAAGTGAGAAGAACCTCCAACCTCAGTACCAAAATCACTTTAAAATTTCAGAGGTAGTCCCTGAATTACTCCAGTCATAATTATAATCATAGCTTTGGTGTTGGTCTTCAAGAATTTTCAACCTAAGCAAATTAGAAATTCAAGCAACAATAACAAAACCAGCTCACAAACAAAGTAGCCTAGAAATACGTCTCAGACGATCTAATTTTTTTAAATGCACCAAGTCATTCCCTCATTTCCCATTGTTCAGATGCCCTAGTCAGCCATAAGAATGATATAAAAAGAAAGTATCCTCTAGCTATAAACTCCATCCATAGTTAAGTCCTGAAAAGAAAATATGTATACTAATTTTCTCATCATTAAGTCACTAATTATATTGAAAAAAACTGCAACACATTGATTTTTTTTTTCTTTTGCCCTTGGGGAAAAAGTTTGTATATAATTATCAGTTTTCTAAGACTTTACTTGCCCTTTTGTTTTAATAATGAAAGAAACTCTTTCATCTGTCTGCAAAATAGTATCACAATGCGACAGGCTGGAGGAAATATGAAACCCAGCGATGGTTCAGGGCTCTGGAGAAAACAAGCAATATCTATTCCTAACCTCTTATTGACCTATCACTGGCCTTAGACAAACAAGTTAAACATTCAATTAGCAGAAAAGAAATGAACGTGCTGTTTATTAATTTGGAAGAGAAAATGCAATGTTGTGCATATTAATTCACCTAATATGCCACGCAGCATCTGAACTTCTGTTAGATAAATCCCATCCAGTTTCAGATACTCAGTCCTAAGAGGCAACTTGGTAGCAAAATGTCTTACACACAGGTCTCTGCATATTTGCATTACACAGAGGACATTTGGAATTAATGATTTCTCAATTTCAATATGTCTTGAACCTTGTTTATTTATCATAGATAGAAGCTGCCTAACTCCTTGATATCTATTCATTTTAACTTGTTTTCCATCCCGTATCTATCTTCCCATACTCCCTCATTCCCTGCTCTTTGCTTTGATCTTTAACTTCTATCTCTCTTCTGATTTACGTCTGTATTTACAACCACCGTCTTATAACCCCATTACAAAAAAGCCTCTTCAGTTCAACTGCCTATCGAGCTGCCTATCAAACAGCAGCTCCTTCTGCCCTCAGTCACCGAGTATACTGCCTTGCATCAACCGCTCCACATCTCCATTGGGCCACGTCCTCCCAGTGCAAATACCACCAGCGCTGCTCGTGCCCCCTTCCTTCCTATGTCTTACGGCAGGCTGGTATCCTGGTAGGGGCGATATGGACTGGATGGGTGGACTACAGTGGCTGTAAAACCTGGCTGGATCATCAAAGCATAGCAGTCAGTGGTTTGAAGCCCAGCTGGCAGCTGGTTAGCAGTGGTATTCCACAATGGTCTGATACTGTTCAACATCTTCATCTGGAGGGTGGGGCAGAGTGAATCCTCCACCAGTTTGTGAGTGGAACCAAACTGGGGGGAGAGGGCAATATGCTGGAGGACAGGGCTGCTGGGCAGAGGGATCTCAATAAGGTGGATGAACAGGCTGACAAGGACCTTATGAAGTTCAAAAAAGGCAAGTGCAAAGTTTTCCCCTTCCTCCTCTCCATTGCAAGAAATATAATGTCAATGCATTCTATGCATACTGCAAAAAAAAAACTACACAAAATTTTCACTCCGAAGAGTGGAACAGACTAAAACTTCTCTAACTGTCATGTAAGTCCCTCAGCATTCCAGCAGCAGTGTTTCACTACTGCTCAATAAAATATGGATATTGCTGATTTGTTATTCTATTGTCTGACCTTGAGAATATCTGATCACCACCAATCCACACAGCCTGTACAGAAATCCTCTTCCAATCTGTTGTGCACTATTGAAGTTAAGAAGTTAAAGCTCAGGCTGGTTAATTAGATGTAAGAAAGAATGGGACATAGAAATCTAAACTCAATATAATTCATTTCTGGAGACAAAGAGGTCAAGTGTGCATTACACTTGAGAGCTTATACAGCTTTTCTGGGTATTTATTCAATACTGTTAGTCTGAAGCTTCAATAGGCAGGCAGCAACATCCCATTTCAACGATACGCTAGGACCTGTAGGTACTTCTGGAATTACTCCACAATTTACATTGGACAAAAGACAGTTTCAACACAAATAGCTCTGTCCCACAGTTGGAATTCCAAGTATCTGTCAGCATGAAAGGGAAGCTGAATGAACAATATACGTTTCTTCCCTTGGCCTCCAAGCGAAATTAAAAAAATAATCTAGTTAAAATATATTTATCTGTCTCGTCTAGTAGGTAGCCGGCATTTGAAATATCCCACTTGTTTTCACACAAACAAGATGTACTACAGGTAGACTAGGCTTGGGGCCCCATTTCACACCACCTCAGTTTTAAATGTTCAAAAAGAGTTCAAGACCCGTATTTACAAATGATAAACAAAAGTCAGACTGATTCTATTAGTCTTTGGATGAAATCCAGCACCCCATTCCTTTAGGAAAGCGAGGAAGTATAGAAATCTGACTCCAAGAAGCTAAATATATTCATGTATTGACATGAACATTTTTCACAGCAAATATGGAATCTTTTTACAATGACAGATGAATAATAAAAGTTTGTTTCTTCTTTCCTATTGTATATAGATGTTCTCTAAACTTGTGATCGTGCATATTTCACTGCATCACCCTGCTATGAATACTGGGTTGTATTGAAAAAGATGCAGCTGCTCTTCTTAGCCATAAATTGTTGTGACACCCAAGCTTTTTGTTCTGATTTTTTAACTGCAGAACAGCATTTTCCCAGACTCCCAGTTGCATGTTTCCTTGTAATGTTTTGATATGCAGCCATTTATTTCATTGCTATGTTGCTAATTCACATTTCCCTTAGGAGGAAGGTCTGAGGACATTTTTGCGAGAATAAATTGTATTAGCTAAATTTGTATTTTTCTCCAGAAGACAAAAAAAGTACTGCAGATGGTTTTCTGTATACGGTTAATGTTAAGACCATTTTTCTTATGAAGTTCTATTGTTGCAGAGAAGTCAAGTGGTCTTGCCTTAAATTTAGAGACAATGCAGAAACCTGATGGTTTACTCAAAACCGTAATAGTATACACTAGCTGGCGAGGAGGTTTACGAAGTGTCTGTGTAACAAAGGCCAGCAACATGGAGTTTCAGGAGATCTAAATCTGGAACATTTCAAGCTGACATTTCATTTGTTTGTATAAATCACTGTGGAGGACGGTTGAGCACTCAAGTTAAAGCAACACTTAGATTATCACATTCTGAAATCATGAGTAAGAGTAATCAAATTGTCTAAATAATGTGAAGCAGCCTTACTTGGTGCTCTCCTAAAGTAATTACAGTGCCTAGTTGGTAATTTTCTCAATGTAGTAACCTCACAAGCAACAGAAGTTTTTTTTTTTTGTAATAAAAGCATACATGGAAGGATAACAATAGGTATTTTAAAACAAAATCTATTTGCAGGAATATTTATATGCTGTCTGTTATTAACACTTCTTATTTTTTAGAAGATTGTCTATACAGAACAGTTTGGAACAAACAGTTAAATTTCAAAAATCTAACAGTCATATTTGCTTTCTGTTTTGCTTTTAACTAGGTTTTGGAGATTCATTTCCACACTGTTTAAGTCAATAATACTTCTGGGTGTAAGAACAAGAAAGAGTTTGAGTGAGTAGGACTCACTATGTGGAAATATCTGTTTGATAGTAATGTCTATAGCACAGGAACTATTAAAAAGAGTTTTCAGAATATTTTATTTACACTTGGGCACATTCTGTGGGAATCTAACCTTGGTAGCCACTGAAAACCTTGGGAAGGAGGTAAGGAAGGAAAATTGAACCGTGCAGCTGCTCCACAGCCACTAGGCACTGGGCTAGCTGGACTAGAGAGGATGACAAAGACAGCAGCCCAGATCCAAGCACTAAAACACAAGGATGTGATTATTGTCAGAGTATTTTACTGCTCCCTCTTATCTTGCACAGACAAAATTACAGTTTGGGAAAATAAGATGGGAGGAAGCGGGAAAGATTAAACTACTTTTGCCTTATGGCAAAATTGACTTTAGTGAAAATGCATTTTTGTCTGTTTGATACAAAAAATAAGGAATAAATAGAAAGTTCAGCTTTTCACGGCTTGGCTGTAGATGAAACACATCTTGTACAGCCATGAAACTATACTGGAGTAAGTGCCACTGGGAAAATTAATAACAGGAACAAGTGATCGCATGAGCACTGGAACTAGTGAACCCTGGATTTTATAGATTTAAATTGTGTGCTTAGATTCTCTGGTGTTTAATAAAGTAGAAGCTTTGCTTGCTTGTCTGAAGCCCTGCCTGCTTCAGCCTTTCCCTCCATGGTGGCATTAAACAGGCTTCTCCACTACTCCTTGCCGATATTCATGACATCTTTGGAACTTGCTAGTTTTTAGAATCTTATTATTTTATTAAATTTAGTTCCAGCTAGCCAACTGGATAGACAACCTTCCCTACCCCTGCCCCATACTCAGGGTGAGATGTTGTAAGAGTTGATTTCTTAAGAAGCAAGACTAAAAAAATACCCGCAAGCATCTTCCCATTCTACCACAATTGAGAGAAGCTTCCCGAAACATCTGCCTAAGTAATGCATTATCCCCCTTCAAAACCTGCTTTAACATTCTTCTTTTCTGCGATGCTGACAAAAAAAACCTTACAATGATTAGTTTGCTAGTGTTCTGAGACCATTGCTTATCTGAGACCAAAAGTGCCTCATTTTTTCTTGTAGTTTTCAGTTTGTCTGTCTGTCCACTGCCTCATCTTGGTTGGATTTAGACTGCAAACCCTTTGAAACAGAGAACACCCCTTTACACCATTTGTTTCTGCAGCAAGAACAAAATTATCCATGTCTATAACCAAGATACCAGAATACTGTAATCATTCAATTAATAGATAATAATTACATTAATAAAATGACAATTGAGCAGGATACTTTTTAGAATCATATAGTACTTATGACACTGACCTGCTATCTTGATGAGGGACTGCCAGTTGTTCTAATGCACTGAATGAGATATTATTCGTATGACAAACGAATCTGTCAAATGGCTTTACCAGCCTGCCCAAATTCTAACAGAGTGTTTATCCAAAGCAAACCACCGCTTAAAGTTGGCAGACTCATTATTTTTCATATTAATATGTGTACCAACTTGAGGGTTACTACTAAACTATTCTAGGCCTCCCTCTACAGATGGATTGATGATTGCACTTTGATTTATGGCTCATCACCAGGACATTATTCACAAGGCCTTGATATCTCATTTATATCAGTCAGCATGTGCATTTGACTTGACAGAATCATTATCCACATTATCACCAGAACTCACACATGGACCTCTGCCTTTGCTCTGGATTTGATATTGGATTTGAAATCACTAAACGCTATTCAATCCATTCCCCCTCCCATGCCATGCTGCTCACATTGCACTGTAGTCACGTAGTATCTAATGCCCATCACATTCTTTTTTACACATCCAATCTATGAACAACACTAACTTCTTACATCTGTTCTACATTACCTGATATTTGAGATGTTACATCTGTGTTTAAAGTGTCCAATGGTAAAAGACAAAACCTTGACATTATAACGTCTGCCATACTATCTTTATTTGTAGTGACTTTAAAATTCTATTGCACCTTCAGGGCAAATTGTAGTTTTGCATTCTTTTATGCAGACCACCACACTCTATGAACTCACACTTGGTCAAACCTTTCCAAATCAGAATAAAAACATCATTTCTGAAACCCAAATTTCTTACAATCCAGAAAAATCCAAGTTCTACTCTAGCCTGTGAGGCTTTGGCTTCCACGCTCATAAACACTTCAAACAGTTAAATACTGAAATGGAGAGGGAGCAGAAGAGAATGAAGGTTGTCCCTCTTCTGCTGTTTAACAGATTGCCTTACTGCTTTAGACCACAGGAAAGAACCAGGCATTATAAATAGGGGGCTCATAAGCAAATATATGTCATGCTAATGCATTTCGTCAGACAGCCTAGAAAAGGTAATATTATCTTTAAGCAGTTAGCAGCAAGAAGTAACTAGACAGACTTATTTCCCTTTCAGGCATTATTCACATTCTGTTATCAAGTTACTCAGTGCTTAAGCAGAAATACAAACAGTCAGTAAAGATTCGAGAGATCATGTGGGAAATTACCTTCACCTGAACAACTAATTCTAAGCGCTCATTTGCACAACCAGAATGGTCACTTTTCTATCGCTTTAGTCCTTCCTCCTGCTGCCTCTTTCAGTGATACAAAAATGAGAGATGAGAAAGAGCCAGGTTCATTATTTGTAATTCTGAACGTCACAAGATCATTTCCAAAATTCAGATTATCACATCATCACTTCAGCTTCTAGAAACTCGTTTATTTATGCCCTGTTTTGCATTTCTGACCTGTTTTGCTATTTATGTAAAAAGATGAATACTGTTACCTTAGCTGCCGCTGCTTCTGTGTATCTGCATAATATATATTTCAGTTTCAATTTATTATCATAAGCCCTAGGATTATAAAGATTTTGTTTCATGTGACAAGTTTTGCACCCATATATTTTTATTTATTGTGCAAGTTAAACTATACAGGGACTTAACTAACTATACATATATTTCCATGAAATAACCATGGCAACTGAACATACCCCACACTGAACATATCCATCTTTTGAACATCATCTCCCACTAGATCTTCTTTAGCTAACTCAAACGTCACCACAACATTTTCAGTGTGCAAATAAACTATGTATCATGTTAGTATATATTCTTGAAGTTCTAAGATAGAAAAATGTAAAAACTAGTTTCAAATTACAATCATGCAGGTATCTAAACATTCGTTCCAATATGTTTAAGAATCAGGACTTCATCATGGTAACAGCTCAGTCTAAAAAAAAGATACATGAAAATTACAGCGATGGGATTTACAGAATGTCTGTGTTGTTATTTAGCAGTACAAACCAAAAATGCCAGACATGCTCTATACTTACTATAAGATGGTCTTGCCAGATGTTATAAAACATAAAAATGTAATGCGTGTCAAACATTGTTTACTTCTCTTATCAAAAGGAATTACTAATTTAGATTTAATATGTCTAACTCTTCTAATTATTTTACTAGTGACTGCTAGGAGAGTCCATCTAAAGCCATTAAGATTCAAAAGATGTATTCATCACAGGGCACTTCAGCAGCAACCTGAATTACCCACACAAGACAAAACCTCCGCTCATTTTTGGAACACTGTATTAAGGGAAGTAATTGTTTTTTCTAATAATGTTGGTATAAACAGTCTTGACTATAAGTGACTAGAGTAACTATTTTTGCTTTTATTTTTTGTGGTGTTCAAGACAGGCTCAGAAGCAAACCCCCTTATGATAATGATAAAAATTCCAATGCTACCTTCATATGAACCTGTGTTTTTACAAGACTGAAAGGGCTTTTCTCTTGCACAGGGTTATGCCCTTATATCTGGCAAAACCAAAAGAGAATTGTTTTCCAGCAGGCTGAGCCATTAGGATGAAAATCTCATCTTTTGAACAAGGCTGATACCTAATCTTTATCACTGTATTGATTGAATGGGGTTGTGAGATTTACCCATATTCAGTTTAGTTGCCTGACAGACAAAACAGAAGAGGGAGAAATCTATGCCAATCAAACAACATTTCTTATGAAAAAAAATTAATCTGAAATTAAAAACTAAAACACAATATTTTGGGTTGTCTACAGAGAGGTAGAAATCCTGAAAAGTTCATTTTAGGAACTAACAGGAAATTAAAGTTAGTAGTCTTTCTTAGTCCCCAGCTCAGCAGTTCACACTCTCAGGATATAGACTCAGGACCAATTTCTATGACAGGGTGATCTGCTAAAGAACTAGCATATGTGATAAAAATGGGGGAAAAGACAGTGGGAAAAACCGTCTTTTCGTATTTGTATTTCAGCCTGAAGCCTCCCTATTATCTTAACACTATGTCAGTCTTTGAGAAACAGCCAGCTAGACTGGTTTTGTAATTAGCTGAAAAGACAAAGGCTAAAGGTCAATTAGCCTAGGAGGCAAAGGCTAATTGCACACTTGTCTTTGGGAGACCAGCTGGGAAAAGTTAGAGTCAATGGCCAGTCAGAAATGCTCCTCCAAAGTTTGAGAGAGGATTTAGCATGAGAAGGAGGAAGAAAGGAGTGGGAGTTATTGCTGGGGTCTTTTTTTCCTACTTGTAGAGTTAAGTTACACTGGGAGTTGAAAAAAGCATGACTCATCTTGAAGGATTATTTTAAAATGAGACAGATTCACAGCTCAAACCAATCTTATGACAATTCCTTTCTCTGCCTGAGGAGACTGAATCCTGAATGCCTGAGGAGAGCTTCCACCGTCACAAAAGTGTTCTAATCATCATTTTTGCTAGTTTAAGGGATTATAATCTTTCCATTTTTTCTTAGGCAATCAAACATTTACTGGAGCAGAAACTATAAATTGATATTCCACTTTTTAGGTGAGAACTCTTACTATATACCTGCAAGATTCATTCTCTGGATCCAGACAAACCCAAGTGGTCCATACAAAGTAGATCAGGTTGCACTTGAGGAAGAATTAGCTAAAACACCATGGGTATGGGAAGCAGGTCCCAGAACTCTGGTTGTTCTTATATAGTGAAATTGATACAGTGAAACCATTTCAATAGAAGAGTTTAAGAGCACTGAAAACCAATATCCTGTACAGTCTAGTGGGTTAAGCAATAAATGTTGGGAGTACCCTAAATGCTGACTTGTTGAATTCTTCCCTTAATCTTGACCTCAACATCTCTTCCCAGCGGAGTTTATTTGGCAGGCTCAAGTAGTCTCAAGCTGAACAATACTTCATTTTTCTAGGAATTTGCTATTCAATACACTTAAACTTATTTTGCCCTGCTGTATTCCATAGACTACTTTTCAGTTTCTAAATGTTTAACTTGCCTGTCAGGCCTCAGACATCAGCAGAACAGTGGAGTCCTTTCCACAAGAACATGCTCTTCTATTGAGGATACCACTCTCTGCATGCCCAGGGAAGAGGGCATTATCAGATTAAGGTTTCTGCTTGGTTTTCTGAGGGTTTTTTTGTAAGGCTTCACCTGCATGATTTTGCACCAAAACTGGGCCCCTCTGTTGGCATCATCAACACCATTCCTTTTCCTGTTAAAGAAGTAGAAGATATTTTAATAGGGAATCTTGGTCACCAAGATTTTCTCTGTATTGTGTGAAGAACAGATTATATATGTAGCAATTGTAGCTTAAAATCAATGAGCTTCCATGTCTTCAATTTTGTCTACTGGAAGTTTTGATTAATTCAACATTAAGCACAGTCACAGAATCACAGAATGGTTGAGGTTGGAAGGGACCTCTGGAGTTAATAGTAAGGAAGAAATGTACTGTAAGACCTGCCAGGTTTCCCCTCCCCTTCTTTTACTGTATGATTAGCAAAGTTCAATGCCTCCAAACTGGCATGAAGGTGTTTAATGTCAGAGCTTAATAATACAGCATACATTAAAAGTATAAATACAACATTTTTGCAGCTTAGAGAAAATATTTGCCCAAGACAAGTTAAAACTACGTAGCCGTATCATCTAGTGTTTTGCTGGATATAAAATGACCCTTTAAAGCCTTCTGACATTCTCCTCGAAGCTGAGGATTGAGGCTATGACCTTTTCAAAGCCTTCCAAAGAGCTTCACAATCAACCAACTCTTATAGAGAAAGTTTCATTAGAAACCAAAGACTTTTTTGATAAACATGGTTGCACAGTTGCCCTCTCTCATGAAAAACGGGCAAAATCAGTTCTTGTTATTTGAGGAACAAACAGCTGTTGGTGCTGAATGAGTTCAGAAGACTTGTTTTATAATTTGAATCCAACCTCCAATGCAGGAAATTTTGATTAAATGCAAGGGGGAAAAAATTACCGTAAGGGGCCTGGGGAGGCTGTGGAGTGTCCATCCCTGGAGTTACTAAAACATGATTGGAGAAGCCCGGAGCAACCTTTTCTGGTTGGACCCACTTTTAGTAAGAGTTGGGCTACGTGACCTCTAGAGGTCCCTACCAACCTAAATTAAACCACCAGCTGAAGTCAGCATTCCTCTTCTTCTGTATTTGCAATGCTAGGAAGGGAAAAGACTACTCATAGCTGTTGAGTTGCTAAGGATGACTGAACTGCAGTAAAGGAATCTGTCAAAAATAGTATAGGATAGGATAGGATAGGATAGGACAGGACAGGACAGGACAGGGACTGGATAGATCTGAAATCTGAAACTTGACACTACAGATGTCATCTGACAAAAAGGGAGGGGTTTCCACCCAAGTGGAAATAGAACAGTGATGTGGCTACTACTATATTCTAGTACAGATGTATTAGAAAGGCTGTCAGCCTCCAGAGTAATGGGTAGCTTTGACTATATGCTATCAATGCTATCCCAATATACCATCCTATTTTGCCAGTACTTACAGAATCTTTTTAATTGCTATTCGCGTAAGACCAGGAATAAAATGCTATCACACTGGAAGCAAAAGGGAACACAGGAAGAAAACTGAGTCCAAATCTCTATATGATGAGTTTGTTGCAGTGAAATTTACAGCCATCTGCTGCTCAGGTCCATCCTGAAGGCACGAACTCATCTATTCTAAATACACAACAGATAGTTACTCACATCTACGGTGGTACTGCATCTTGTGGTTATTGAACAAGGAAAAGCTACCACATGTTGCCAGTTAAACAAATGAACATAGTCATTCTCCTACATATAGGGGTTTAAACTTCCTCCCTATGTTTATCATTAGTATTGGCTAAAGCATTGCCCAAAACCAGAGCCCTACGATGGGCAAAAAGGGAATCAGATCATTCTAAACAAGAGCTGTTGAAGGCCTCAAGCATCGAATCTACAAAGTAACTTCAATGCTTTAGAAGGCATTGCGGTGGGCTGATTG
>NW_009214714.1:17912-49187 GCF_000690835.1 Fulmarus glacialis
AAACAAACCACTTCTCAAGAAGAAATGAAACAATCTATTTGGTAAAAGACAGCATTCAGTAAATAAACTTATGCAATAACACAGCAAATAATCTGGAAGATCATGAAGTAAATATCAGTTCTCATTCTGTTTATTTTCTCTCACTTTCTGAGATCTCTTTTTCTCTCCTGAAGACTTTTTTCCAATCTTTAGTATGCATCAGAAAAAGCCTTAGATCCCTAGGCTTTAACAGAGAAGCCACAGTCTCATTTTTCTATTAACAGTATCATTTTTGTTTTTGTCAGCCCTTCGGTCCCGAAGATGCCAGACCAGAGCCATTCATTTCTGCAAAGTCATTTGTGGCAGCACAGACCAGCCCACTAGGCACAGTGCGCAGTGTTTGCATGCTAATGGCATTTCACATGTATGCTGCTGTGGCTGCCATTGGTGGCGATGCCATTTCAGAATCCCCTTCTTTTATTCTCTACAGTTTTGCCAGTCAAAGCAGTCCATTCTGTGCCACGATACTGAGTGCCAACCTGCCTGGTTTGTTAGAAACCTGGCCAGCACTCACCTCAGTGACGTTTCTTGCGCTAATATCCTAGAGAGGCTTCTCCTCCTTACTCACTGAAGGATTGCCAACCCTAATTCCTTTTCCTCATGCAGGATATGTATCTAAAGTTTTTCGCTTATCATTTTTTAGAAGATGTGCTTTTATCAATAGGACACTGTCATTAGTGGTACTATCTATCTGTATCCAAGTGTAATTTCCCCAGGTAGGAAACATTTTCCAGCTGGGAATTGCTGGAATATGGCACATTATAGCTGCTTCTTGCACATCCAGAGGTCCCTGTGTTGATGGTGAAAACAGATTACTACAGTGCTGTTCCCACTGACAGTAACAGCATAGACTCAAGATAATACACATTCACTTCTTTTTATTGGCATTGCTAATTGTGAAAGGGAGTTGATTAAGCAGTTTTGCTCTCTATGTTAGTTCAGCCCTTAATAAATCTAGTGAGAGTGGCAAAGCAAGCACCAATTCACTCACATTATAATAATTTCACAACCACTGTCGTCTAGAAAGAGAATCACGGCTACTCAGGGGAAGAAACAGTCATGGTAATTTTTGTTCAATGAAATGGCTATGGAAAATTCAGCTACAAATGATCATTTTCACTCTGTGACTAGCTACATCAATCTTCACGATAGCGCCCTGCCCATTGCTAGGGCAGTGAGCTCTCAACTCTGCTCAGACTTACTGCTCACAAAGAGCTTTGAAGATCGACTGCTTCCACAACAGAAAAATACCTGTCATACGAACATCTTAGAGGTCTAGCCAAAGAAAATAGTTGAAAAAGAAACCTAATATGAAAACATTTCTGTGAGGAAAGAATTTAAACACAGAGAGGGCTTCTGAGTTTATTAACAGGTCTTGTTTTATCTCCCTGTTTAAATAATCTCCTTCACATGTTTCAAAAATACTTTTTCAAGAAAGATTATAAGATGGGACTGCTTCCGTAGAGCAAATTACCAGTCCTAGTAGGGTAAAACTTTGGAGACAAACAGAAGGCGTTCCATCAGAGGAAAAACATGGTGCTCAGTAGCACTGCATAAGGTCTGAGTGCAAAAGTGCACAGCTGCCCTCAAGCACATCCAGTGGTCTCCTGTGACTCACAGAGACTAAAAAAGGAGTAGATTCAACTTCTGAAGAAGGTTGTTTGAATCACTTAATCCCTGTTCCCAGGTTCAGGATCAATGGGGACTAACAAGAATGACTCAGGTAGTGTCAGGGAGGTTACGAAGTATGGGGTATTTCATGGCAGTCGATTCCTTGCTGGTAAACCAACTGTGAGATGACAGAGACATTTTATGGCTTCTTTTCGCACTTAAGCACAGAACCTATCAACATTCTGGCTCTCTCCACATTGCTTTGTCATCTGTCAAGAACAGGGAGGTTCCCAGGAGTTTTCCCTTCTTGCACAGCAATGGATGAAATGGTCTCATACCAGTGAAAAGGCAGGGCTAGGAAGTTTGAAACATTTGCTGAGGTCTTTAGGACTGGTCTGATCCTGGCAGACCCACCCTTAAGACCCACTCAACTCTTTTGCTTTTTTTGTATGATCACTGGAACCAGATTTAATTGGAGTAGGGAAAAAAGAAGAGGAACCTTTCAAAAGGTTTTGAACAGTACAGGGTTTGTTCTTCTTTTTTTCCCCCCAGAGTTTAGTAGTATGAGAAGAAATTTCTGTAAACCTGAGAGAGATGTGGCAGATTCAGTCACAAAATTTTTTTTTTTTTTAAACTTATGAAAGTTGTATAACAAAGGAGAGTGGTGCATAACTCTCTGAGCTACTGGCTGGCACTGAAACCTGTGACATTGATCCCTAAATCCCAGACTCTCAGACTGCCACAGAGAGCAGAAATGCCCTCCCATGGAGATTGACACAGAGGGGACTGAGAACTTCCCTTCACCTAAGTTTCCAGTACCCCAAACCAGCTCCTTTACAGATGCATGCGTATCTCTGTATTGCAGTCTGCACTTTAAATATACCCTAAAGGCAAATTTAATCTCTTTCATTTAGCTTTCCCTCAATAATTTAGTCACACACATCCTTACACAGCACATCCACTCACTCACACACATAAACAAACAAATGAAGGAATGAAAACCTATGAATTAATCAAGCTATTTCCCTGAAGACTCTGAAAGAAGAAAGCAAGAGAAATTGTAAATGATATTTCTATTTGGGAGGCAGCTGGATTTTATCATGATGGGGCCATCCAAACATATAAATATCCGAGATGAGAAGGAAGAAGATGAAATGAAATGGATGGAAACATTTGTGCTGTCAGTAAGATGAAAGAATTACGTTGTGGGTGCAACAGAAAACAATTCTTTAAATTAGACCCATATCCTCAGCATCATATTTAATATCCTTTCCACTAACCTGCCCAGAAACTATTCCTGCTACTCTCAAACTTGAACCTAAGCTGTTCTTTTCAACAGCAACAGTGCTTCAATGCATAATGAATGTGTTACACCCAACAGTTAAATAATGTGGTTGACAGCAGCCTAAGGTGAAGCCAGTACTTGCATTTCATTTGTTATTTGACAGCACTGCCCACTTGAACATTGATATAGCTATTTACTGATCATTAAAATGGTTATATATATTTTAATTATAAGCCTGTGGCTTCAAATTGTATTTATAAAAAAAACATTAATTTCTATTCTATATATGACCAATTTAGTCCCAGAATGAAGCTCCAGGCAGTTACTGCATTTAAGCACAACAGGATTCTGATTCTTCAACTCAGACCTGTCTCATTTCATCAATATTCTCTAAATGGTTATTTTCTGCTCCCTACACTTTTAAATTACAGGTACACAATGAATGTTTAAAATGAGCAAACAGGAGACTGAACTTGTTTTTCTAGTAAAGCATTTCCTGAAGAAAGAACAGTAATAATTTCAAATTATTCCCAGGAAATTAAACTAAAAAAAAAAAAAAAAAAAAAAGAAGAAAAAAAAAACATTCCCTGAGAATTTTTCCAGACTGCAAAATTCACAAAATATCTCAGAAAAACGGATTTGGGAAAAAAAAAAATCCCAAAGAATTGTAACAGTTTTGTAAGTGACTGTGAGTGTGAAATAGACAATTTATGGCATATTGCATATGCTTTGGAGCTGGAAAAAACTCTTTTTTGACCAAGGCAATTACAGACTTTTCTAGCAACAGAAACAGACACTTCACCAGAAAGGCAGATTTCTCTCTGTAGGTAGGTAGAAGACATAATTTCAAAACTGGCATCTAAACGGGGTATAAACTTGAGTGAGCCTTCTAAAGGAGCCAATGTTGTGATGTCCACCAACCACCCTTGTCTGATGTAGAAATACATTTATAAATGTTGTATTCAATTTCTGCCTGCAGAAAAAAACAAGCATTTGGAATTTATCACAATTTACACATAGATCCCCAAATATTTAGTCTAAGATTGTATTAGTTACTTCTTGATTGTTAAACAAACAAGAGCCAAACTACCCTAATGGTTCCATTAATTTTATTCTGCTTCTACCGGACTACAGAAGTGAGCAAAGGTTAGAGTGCTCTGCACCTGAATGTTTAGAAGTTTGATTATGGAAATAAGACAAAATATTAACAATCATGAGGTAAGTTCAAACCTTTAAAAAAGATAACACTCACTTATCTCTTTATCATGCATGCCTCTTTTTATCTCTTTCTTATATCAGTCCTTTCCCTCTATGATCTGCAGAGGTGATCTTTTCACCCTGTTAAATCATCCTTATCAAGTCTTCTGAATGCAATAACCTCTTTGGCACATTACCTATCTTTTAGGATTTGTATTTAATATATTGTGTTCTTCTTTCTTTTTTTTTTTTCCTAGTAGGTTACTCCAGAGCTCAGAATTGCTGGATTACTGATTGATTTCACAACTACTTTGTGCTATGGGTTGTTTTCATCTGTGTGACTCTCTCTGTTGCAAAATGAACACAAAACATTCAAAAAGTAAAAAGAGAGGAAAAAAATTCCATTCTCTCTTTCTCTCTCACACACACACATATAGACAGGGTTTATTTAATTAAGCATACATTACTTCAGATTGGAAAAAACTCAGTTCCTAGATATTTTTATAAAACAGAAGAGAATTCTGCACATACCAGATTCATCATCAGACAAATGACCTTAAGTCCTCTCTCTGCCCATCACCCATTTTGTTACAGTGTTGTAGGATAAGTTTTGTCCACTACCTGTGGAATTAAGACTGTCTACCAAGCCCTACAATGAGCTATACTTTTATGAAGTATAAAAACGATGCTATAAACTGTACTGGTGGTAGAGTACACCCTTGAAAAGTGAACCCTCCCATACTGTAGTGCTGTGGTTCTATATGTGTGGTTATCAGGAAAATATGTCCCCACTTTCATTAATGCTCAATCCACTTTACAAGTTTTCTCTCCTCTTGATTTGATGCAAGTTTAGAAAAAAGAAAAATCTAATGTCAGTCTGGGATTGGTATGGGAGGACTCCAGGAGAGTCCGGGGTGTTTTCAGTGTCTCATTTCTCTCTGCCTCTGCACTGTTCATTATAAACAGAGCTAAGGAGGGATGCTGTGGCGTTAGAGAGTGAAGGTCAGTGTGACTTCCCCTGATGAATACAGGGATCAATACCTAGCTGGGTGAGATGAAAAGTTGGTTCTCTGCAAAAACAAGATTTCAGACTGCACCTAGTTACTCAAAATTGCTATTGAATGTTTCCAGCAGAAAAAAATTTCTTGTTATTTTTAAACACTTAATTGGCGGTTATAACATCAAAAACATCAAAGTGTTTTTATTTGAATTACTTGGGGAAAAAATAGGTACTGGCTTTTAATAAAAAATTCCTTTTCACCAGAAACTTCACTGTATTTTCAAACTATTAGCATGAAACAGCTAAAATAAGCAATATAAAAACAGCTGAGCAATATATCTAGCTACACTTTCTTTTACATATATATCTTTCTATATGGATACGCATATAGGCAGTTCTTTGTCTAAAGGCACCCTTATCCTTCAAACTCTTACGTCCATGCTCAATTCTAAGAAGGTAATGAGACCTAGTGACTCTGTGTCTTTCCAAGATTGCTGTATAAAATGTTTAAATATAGATGACTGACAAAGAAAGGGGAAGTTAGCTGGCTGATATGAGCATGCCATCCTCTGAAACTTTGCTTCTGTAGTGCTTTCTTTCCACTTCCACCCATATATTCTTATAACCCTCATTACTCAATCCACTTGCCCACTTAAACCCCTAATTTCTACAGTACCAACACTCCTCAGCCATCAGTTGTTTAACAGTGGACCTGCCTGCTGTTCAGTATCTCTGAGTAATTTTTACCTATTTTCTGATGAAATACAATCTCTACCCTTCCCTTCTTTATAGGGCTGATTTTGGACTACATTATTATTTTAAAGACTTGATTGTCAGTTAAGCATCTGTCCTTACAGGAGCACCATCCCAGCAGACTAATTTGTTTCCAGTTAAAAAAAGACACTTAATAATAATACACTGCACAAAATCTCCCAACACAGTATGACTGGCACAGATTTTTAGTGAGTGGATCAAAGCTATTCTTTATAGAGCAGTGACTCACCATGGCTTGCATGTATGAAACCCTCCACTGGAGGGAACCAGTTCTGTGCTTGTGATAGTAAATTTATGCTGGCCAGGAGAGCCATACTTTTAGACAACTATTATTCCTATTGTTATTGACATCTACAAAAAACATACAGTAAATTTAGCTGTAGAGAATTAAAGCTCATTTTAATACAAAGCCTGCTTTATTGTAGACGGGTCAAGTAAAGCGTTAACTGAAAAATCAGGTATATGAAACAACTGCTATAAAAGCATTTTTGTTACTATCTCTAGTTCCCACATTTAAGAAAGCTTGCAAAAAAAAAAAACAAAATGCAAGGAACGTTTATCAAAAAACAGAATTTCTGAAAAAAATCACATATTTGGGTGGAAAAAGAAGAGGGATACTGGGGAATAAAAAAAATACTGTTAACACAGAATTATTTTTCTGTATTAAATTTGTTCACTCCTACAGGCAAAATGGGGCCTCTACACCTGAAGATAAAGATGGTCACAATCTCTGAGCCTACAAACGAGCACCCCAGAACACCAGAACACTCCAGCCATCCAGGCCCATTTCCAGGAACAGGACTTGACTTAATAAAACATACCTTGAGTTACTTGCTAGCTCTGATGCAGCAGCTTTCATTCAGCTGTCCTGGCTGATCCACATGCTGCCTTCCGTTACCCACTCACCAGTGATAATACCCAAATGTTTAGGAACTCTCTAAAATTGCAAGTTACTTTGTATAGATTTAATTAGTCCTTCTACACATTGGAGAGATTTTGCCCCTCATCACAGCCTCATAATGGCACCAGAATGAATGTGATATCTGAGATCTGGGGCCTTTATCTGACCCCATGTATGGAATACAAAAGCAGGAGAGAGGCCAAAACTCACACGCTTGAACCATATGAATAGTGTCATTGACTTCAATATACTGGTATGAAAAGAAATACTAACAATTTGGCTCAATATGTGGAATTTCCATCCAATATATTAGGCTTTCCTGTTCTTTTAAAATAAAAAAGTACTTTGGATTTCCTTAGTATTTATGATAATATAAGCAAAGGTTCAACAACTCACCAGAAGAAATGAATTCTTTATCTTTACATCCACAATGCTATAACTAGCACTTTTTTAATTCATAGACAGGCTTCCTATGTGCTTAATTAATAGCATTAAGAGATAGAATTTTGGTATTTTTACCATTTTTGTGTCATGTTCTACAGTGAACTGTAGGTTGGTAATACAAGAATAATTTAGAGATAAATTAGCATAATAATTAGAAGCCTAGAAGTCTTTATAGTGTTTTTAATATTTATGCTTGATAAATATTGCTCTATTTGTCAGTTTATGCAGTATAAAGTGAAACTTAATGTAAGAAGGTTATTAACATAAAATTAGCATAATGAGTAAAAAGCAAAACACAAAGGTAATCAAAAATAACAGAGGTTGTTTCCTCTTGCCTCTCTCAAAGGACATACTTTACACCCAAAAAACTGTGTTATGGAAAACAAATTTCATTTAAATTAATTATGAGGTTCTATTATAGCTGTGAAAAATGGATATCTTTTAACAGTTCTTCCAGAAACTGCTTTTTCGTGTCTTTCAAACTTCTTCCACACAGTCTAGCCACTCAAAGAATGAAATCATTTTGGTCACATGGCTTAGGAAAAATGAATTTTTAAAAAGGACATTTGTCCAATGTAGCAAGACCATTCAGCTCTGAGTTAGGGATGACATGAAAATGTCGTATGAAACCAAAGAGAGACTACAGATTCATACCTTTAGACCCTAACAAAAAATGGCAAACAGCAATAGGCAAATGATAGTGTTATCTGTATCAAGAGCTCTATCAGCCAAATAATTATTTCTGGACTTCTAAAGTTTTAGGTGAACATAACATTTGAAGCCTCAAGTTGCATGCTTCAAAGTTCATGGAGACCAACTCTGATACGAGACACCTGACACTTATTTTTGCTGACTTGTACAGCTTCCTAGTGATACTCAAATCTCTCTTTTCAATCTCCTTCAACTACAGTTTCCAAAAGTTTGTCCTGTACTAGTGAAATCCATGGCTTTATAACCTCTCTGAGACAAGGGCAATGACCTAGCAGGGATGAGAGCTGACAAAGATGAGAGAGAATGGAAAGACTCCAAACCATTCCTTAAGCTCCTCTGATATGACCCACATCAGGTTTATGAGGGAAAATGTTATGAGGCTGGTTAAACCTGGCTAAAAGGGGCTTCAAAACTATTGAGCCATTATTCCTTGGGAATAAATGTAAGAAGCAGTTAAGCTTCTTTCTGATATCAGAAGCTGAAACAACAGCAAACATCCAGAATATATATCAATGCTCAGAATTAAGACCTGAGAATGGAAAAGCATCAGTTGGATGGGTTTTGAGAAGATTTATTTATCTGTGAAAGACAAAAGAGGGGAGAAGCCGTGCAGACAGACATCTTTAGGCCTATACATTTAATTCTCCAAGGGATACAGGTTGCTTGAACTCACTCCGGGACAGCAGTATCACCACTACACCCTTTCTCCCTCAGCCCTGCCTACCAAGTTAAAAACCAGGGAGTAGTCCATGGGAATCACTACAGCAGCTCTGTAGTGTTTGGAGATTTCTCAAAGCATTCTGGCAATTTCTCCACTTTTTTGATGCCTTATGAAAAAACAGATACAAACACATGCTTGTGCAGAGCGCTATTCTGGGGATGTGTGTCCACTTGCTACTCATCATGTGCATGTGCAAAAGACCACAAAGTGCAAAGCAAGAAAGCCATGTTTGAAGACTCAATGACCTCACCCCCTACATCACCTTCCACAACTCGATCCTCCCTTTTGCTTAAAAAGAGTGACTAGCACAAGCACTCACCTACAGCTGAAAAGTCAGCAGCCTTCTTTAACCCTCTCCTCAATCTCCAGGGATGAGAATACAGGTATTTCTCATTCTCAAAGGTGAATTTGCATACATTAAATTTTTTCTAACTGAAAAAAAAATCACATTCTTGACATTTCTGCTGTAGTTGGTACAATAAGACCAGGTCCTAAAGTCACTCACAAAGCCATATCTCCTTGGCAACATATACAGTAAAACACAGCTTGGAATTACTGCTTTTTTCTAATACTATTATTTTTATGGTACCCACTATAGTATTAGTCATTAGAAGGCAATTCTTGCTTTATGCTGAAAATTTATGATCCTTTTCACTCCACCAGTATTTGTGAGATATACTAATTACCAATGTAAGGATTTGTGGAAGAGATCTGGAAATAATAGAAATAAGCCTTTTAACAGGCACAGTAATTATGCAGACACAACAGATGCTAGTAACAATTTTCATTTCTGTGGAAAAATGATTAAGGTTTGAAAGTACAATAACAAAGAGGCATAAGAAGAGTACAGGGGAGCGTAGATGACATGAGACAATGTATGTGTGATCACAATTGCTAATTTAAAAAGAACACTGGAATAATCTCAAAACCATCTCCTCAACAGCAATCTGTTTGCCTTTCATGCTATTTTCCTACTTCCTGTTACCCCGGTTCGGCTATTTACCAAAGTTATTTCAATCTTCACTTCTGTCTTCTGCCATAGGCAAAATGTCAGACCAGGTGTAAAACCAGATTCTTGAATATCTGCTTACTAATAACTCTCCCAGAACCTCTCTTAAAGTTTTATATATTTATCTCTAGCATCCTGGTAAACTCGAGTAATTGCATATCAATTTTTTTTAACCGCTTCAAATGGGTAGGGTGTTGTTTTTCACCTAATGTCCCAAACCACTTTGTGCAATGTGTTAAGTTCCAGTGCAGAAGTGGTTATATATCAGTAATGCCTAAATAGATTCCTATAAAAATACACATACACAGAACAAGAGCCAAGTCTTCAAATCACTAACAAGCTCAGTGTTTCATATAATGAGTGGTGGAATTAAAGTTCATAGCTCCATTTGTGCTAGCGGCAGACTTCCTGTTAAGTCTAAAAAATTGTTCATTAAGATAATTAAAGTTCTGGGCCATCTCACCCATCAATCAGTCTTTCTTCTGAGCACTTAACAGTTATTGCTGAACAGACTCCAAAATAACCCATGAACTCAGCACAGGTTTGCTAGAAACGATAGGTGCTTTGAGATCACTAGGAATTAAAGGTGGCATATAAATCAAAGACATTGTCATCATTTGATGCTCCTGAAGTCTGCACTGAAGTTACCTTAATCATTAAGGGTTGGTATTGCAGCCATTTGCATTGGAAGTCAGGACTACAGTTTAATTCCAAGATCAAAAAGGGAGGTGAACTGGCTGGTGAGGTGATGAATCTGACGTTACAGTAGAGATCCTGGCAAGGGATCCCAGAGACAGAAGTATTTATGGAGCTGTCCTTCAGAACAAAGAAGAGAGTAATAAACCTGTTAAAGATATTTTCAAATCAAACCATTTCTTCCCCAAATGTTCACACAAAAAATAGCTTAGCAAATTCCATTACACTGTGGAAGAAAAGATTTGCCCCCTACGCATGCAATATTTTTTGAGAATGGTGCACGCCTCTTCTTCACACAATACACCCCAGAAGCTACTGAAAGAAAAATGACTCAGTCCACACTGTATTTAAGTGTGCTAGGTATTTTGTCAATTATTTAATGAAACAGTGGGTATGCAGGCATGACAGCATACAAGAGTTAGCTTTAAAATAGGCACTGCCAGCAATGTGGCTATAGTAGTTTTGAATTTAGTATGAACCAGCCTCTTGATAATTTTTTTCAGTTTCTTTGGTGCAACTAAAGGGAATTCTTTTCATCACAGCTGCCCTGGTAATGCAGACAAGGTTCTCCAGCACAAAGTTGATTTGGATAGAGATGTACAAGCAATGCCACAATCCAGATGCCACTTCATGGTAAAATGTCACAACAATTTAAGGAGCGCTGTGTTCAGTCATACCTGCTTGTGGACTAACCCTGGGAGGGCAGATCAAGTCCCTGAGTGCTCTCATATTGTGACTTTCCCACCATCTAGTGGCTAAAAAGTTACAGATAATAAAAACTCTTAACCGTCCTGTACCTCACGGAGGTTTTTTTTTTGTTTTTTTTTTTATTAGTAAGGCTCCTTGTTTTTTTAAGGAAAAGATCAAACAAGGCTACTTTACAGCGGCCATTTTCTGCTTCAGCATCTAAGTTTTCACATTGAAAAAAGTTTCTTACTCCTAACATAACATTTACAGTAGACAGGACTCCAGAATAAACTCTTGCAGTGGTATTTGCCAGCAAAGGAAAACAAGAGTTTACGCCCAGTGGGGTATCAGCTTCAACAGCTTATGATACTTTAAATTAAGGAATTGGTACCTAAATCACTGCTGACTGTTACACTCAAGGGAGGACGAACACCACAGCAGGCCAATCATATTAGAAATATTCTAGTTTGACAAGACTTTGGGACATGTTAAGGTAGGTTTGAGAGTGTGTCACTGTTTGCTGGGCCCTCCCCTGTTCTATTACAGACTCTGGGACAACACTTGAAGACACAGGGGTAAGCTGGAAGCTGTGGTTTTCTGCACTGTTTGCTGTAACGTATCCAGAGACATTTATGGAATTAAAAGTTCAATCACTGCTCAGTACTTTCAGATATGTGTTCTAGAGATGTCAAAATGGACGCTTTTAATTTATGGCAAATGCTCGCTTTATATATATCCTTCAAATAAGTGACCTAAATCTGTTCTGTGAGCATATACAAAGACTAGATATTACCATTTCTGGTATTTACTGAGATTAATTCGGAGAGTGTTTACAGAAAGTGATGAAAAATAAGACACTGACCTAGCTTTCTATTGTTCTCTGGCAAACTTAGCAAGAGCAACACATGAAATGTTCGGTCATAATCCTTCCTGTGACAGATTTTTGCAGGAGTTAAAAAGTACAAAAAATAATGCTGTTTTTCAAAAATGTTTCAGTAGTTTGTAATGTACGAAACAACCAGTGTGAGTGAATACCCCCTTTCTTTTGTATTTCCAAGTAAACAGCATCACACTATTAGCTCTCAGCTGCATCCTAGTGGTGGAAGAAGCAACGTGAAGAGAACATATTTTTCGTGGGTCTTGTCACATAGAAAGGCTAATGCTACCTAAGCACTCACCCCAAGAACAGTTACTGAACGGCTGAGACTGCTTAAGAAGCCAGAGCAGTATTACAAATAAAGAGATGCCTTCTGCTACATATATGCTGTAACATACACATATATGTTAGAAAAAAAAAACAACAAAACACTTTAAATTGGTTTTAAAGTTCTGTAATTTAATTCTTCTTACAGGATAAAAACATTTAACCATCTTAACAGTAAAAAAGCAAAAGTTTTGCTAACCCTATAGGATACATCTGCATTTCCCATCTAAAGCATAATAGGTAAAATTGTACAGTGGTGTTCAAACACATATCCCACCAGTTTAGGAAAAGTTTGGATAATTCCATTTTAAGTCTATTCCTCCGCCTGCCACCAGTACATATGTACTCTGGCCATCATTTTCAAGTTCAAAAGTAACACAAGATCCTCCTTTTCTACTTGAATATAGAGGAGTATTTAAGGGTACGTCAAAGGCAGTTCTTAGGAGTTTGAGCTGCTGTAGACTCCCTCAGTGGAAGTCACAAGACTATTTCCTGTGGTCAAACCTAATATTGAAAAACTACAATTAAATATCCATCTGTCCCTTTCTCCTGCAGATTTTTTCCAAGTCTAGAGTGTAACTTGTCTGCTTTGCCAATGGAATCACTTGTACTTTCAATTTTCTACTTTAGAATTCTCAAAACATCAGTATCAACCCTTACATTCAACTGAACATACGTGGATTCCCAGCTCCTCCTACCCTTCTTCCTATCTATGACACTTCCATTTACTTTAATCTATATTTTCTTTCACTGCAATGCTCTACACGAACATTTTTTTGGCAGTGGTTTTGACGTAAACCCCAGTCTAAAAGTGAGAATTGGGAAGGAAACACATTAACTTTCTTAGAGAGACAAGGGAAGAAGAGAACAGCCAAAGAGGGTCCTTGATTTAGGGTGATGAGGGCCACATTCAGTACTAGTTTGATTTATTTGCAATAAAAGATTTTAAGCATTCTCCTCTGATAGCTATGGGGATGTGAGGAAAAGGAATATCAGAAATTATTGCAAATTAAATATTACAGATAACAGACATAAGGCAATCTCCTACGGACAGATCTTGGTATCTTACCCATTGTGTATCATAACATCACCTCCTATGGTAAAAATAACTCAGGATATCAAACCCTTCTGTAGCTATAAACCGACACAGAGTTATAACTGAAACACTTCCACAAAGCTATTAAAAAATCATTGAAAGAACAGATCAGCTTTGAGGTACCTCTTGAGAACTAGCCTATATAAATATTATTTTTTTTACCACTTTGTGCTGTGTATTTGTTTCTTTCTATTCAGAGTTTTGGCATTAACTGGCAATACACGGCAGGGAACTGCGTGCCTCAGAGAGATTTACTGCAACCTCAGCATAATGATACGGGGTGAAGAATGCAGCATCTGGTGCATATAGACAAAGACCTCAGTACTGCAGCACTAAACATGCATCGGGACTGTGGCTACACTTTGGAACAGTCCAGTTATATTTTTACTCTGACTGTCCCAAGGTTAGCGTGAGGTGGTTTCCTTCCAAAAGCCAAAAATCCACAGTGGTACTAAGGAAGGGACCATCTTTCATGAAATATGCATAAAATTATCTTAAAGCTTATAGCTTTAAGCTTAGGCTGTTTGCTTTCCCTTGCCAATCCCAAGCAAAAGATATCATTGATAGCGTGTTCAGAGACGGCCCCATTTTGTTCTCCCTCCCAGTACTGGAGGTAGTTTTGTCACTGGGTAGTTTTGTCACTGGGGCTGAAAAAAAACAGATCTGATCTAGAACCATCAAATACCAAAAATTCACAGACAGCACCGAGGTGAGTATTCACAACACAGAAACTTCTAATCTGGAAGCTGCCACGCAACTCACCGCCCCGGCTCCGCTCCCTCTCCAGGTTTTCAAAATAGCAAATGCTAGTTATGAATTGCTTTTGTAACTCATGTTCTTGTCAGCAGACGAGGAATTATTCAGCAGTATTCACTGATTTTAAATAATGAATAAAGAACCCAGCAAGTTGTTACAGATAGTTCATAAACAAAAAAGTGGCAGAGCTCATTTAATAAATTATTCATTCGGAATTATTTTGCTAAATCTAATATACAGTACCTATACATATGGGAGGGAAAGTGAGAACATTAACAGCTTTTAGACATATTTTAGAAATGTTCATGTCAATTGTATATAATTTTCAAGGTTAATGGCTTTTTGATACATAATATTGGAACTCCCATTTATTGTACATATCCTAGTTGCAAAACCTGTTTCATTTGCATAATCACAAATTGCAGTTGAGCAATCCTCAGCATGTGGTTATTCATTTGATGAAAATGTAAATTTCAATTTTATTTTTGTTCAATTGCATACACACTGCATTTACTGAATATAAGAAAAAGCATTTTAATTTAACCAATGAATTCAGCTCATTGCAACCTACTAAGAATGTTGAGTAGCCCAGAATTTTGTAACAAAATGCATTTTTAAGCAATGATTTACAATTAACTTATCTTTTTATTTTATGTTTTAACACCTAGAAAAAGTTACTCTTTTTATTTTTATGCAAATAAATTCCCTTTAGAATGTAAGATTGCTCCACCATTTTAGATACAAAATTAGTGTAGTAACATTCAAAAGAAAGGCATTCAATTTAAAAAAATAATTAAAGGGAGACATTTAAAGCTAACATTGAGTGAAATCGCTGGAAAAAAAAAATGGTTTCTTGTGCTTGGGACCTAAAAGAGACTCTGATGTAAAAATGAATACTCAGATCAATTGATCTGCTTACACAAGCTGAGAATCTAGGCCTGGCTGTGTTGGAAGGGTAGCTAAATATATGTCTTTTTTACTTACAAACTGGATATATTACATAGAGGCACTCCTGCGAGACAATAGTCATAAACTATCTTGTAAAAGTCTTGCATACAAACCCGGTTCAAGAGCTTTAAATTACCTCTTTTAAAGTAAAGAAACTTTGGTGATACAGAGAAACATGGAGGAAATGAAACCTGTGTCCTGCCTTCTTCAATGATGTTACAAACCTCTATTAGTGATATTAGTGTTCATCACTGTGATTGAGCCGGCGAAGCAACTCTCGTCATGTAGTTAATGAGAGCTCACTCATCATCAGAGCTTGGGCATTTCCAAGCTACAGATGAGAGCAACAGGTGGAGACTGTGATCCTCAAAGGGACCATTTAGTTGACTGAAATTAATTTGCTCTGACATTATAACTACTACTTCTAATTAAGCCAAGTTCATGATCTTTATAGAAGAGAAGTAAAGCTTAGAAAGATGAACAAGTCTTGATAAGTAAAATTTTGAGATAAGTAAAATTTCTACTGAAGCAACTTTGGACTTAATTAAAAATGTATCTGATAATCACAGTAATGGGCCTTATTTTAATAAATAATTTTTATTGCATATCTTGCGAAGATTAACCTGGATTCCATTTCTCTTCAGAGCTAGCACAAGTATAAGTAATTAAACTTTACAAATTGATAAAATCTAGCATTACAATTCCATGCTTGCTTTGCTTCCTCCAACCATTCTCTCTCCCCCTCCAAAAACCAAGCTTATTCGTCTGCATTGTTTAGCTGCAGTCATTGCTTTCTTCTGACTTTAGAATATATTCTCTCTAGAAACAACTCTACAACAGCCATAGACATGTAGACACACTCCTCCTTTTCACCCAGAAATCCTGACTGGATGGAAAAAGACGACTTGGGACACTTATCCATAACATCTTGATGTCCCACAGCTCAGTCAGGCAAATAACTAGAACATCTAGAAATAGCAGAAACATTTAGTGCAAATGCATAGATCCACTCTTTGGTGAAAAAGGTCAGTCAGCGCGTGTGCAGTAAACCTTATCTACTCATCACACACGGGACTTGATGTGACACAGCATATGTTCAAAGCTTTCTGGGCACACGGGATCTGCTATGTATGTACTCCATCTGTGACCCACACGTATGTCCAACACAACAGGAAAATGTTGGACTTCCTATGCATGCTGTGTAAACCAAAGGTCATCACAAAACTATGACGTTACAAGGCAACTATAGCCTTTGCTATATCTGGTCTGATAATGTCTGATATGAATGAGCAGCAACATTTGGATTACAGCATGTGCTACGAGCCAATACTCATAACGGGACCAAGTGTCTCTGCCAATTGCTAGAATAGCTGGCTTGAACGAATAAAAAACATTCAAAAAAGGAGGGTGAAATAGGTACTTTGTTACGCCTTCGCTCCAAAACTAAGGTTCACAGTCATAAAACCTTGTGATAGCTTGTGGTTTCCTTTGGGCAACTCATTGCTGAATTTCATTTTCCTGACCTATCTCATGAAATTCCAAGGTATATTTCTGGCAAAACCAATGGATTTTGATGACTGCTGTACAATACAGATATTGATTACATATATTTTCCTGGTAGAAAAAGTATTTTCTTTTTTCTTAGAAGTGATAATTCTAAGCAGAATGCAATGAATTTAGAAAGTCAAAATCATCACTGAACTTGTCTACAGTATCTTTATATATATGTATATATATAAATACATATATATTTAGCTACAGGATTCAAAATCCTAATCTACTATGGTGAGTTCCCTTATTTTCTAAGCACCTAAAGTAAACTGAGAAGACATACTAGATATGCAATGGGCAAATTTCTAGAAAGAGGGATCCCTCCTAGAAAAGAGAGAGATGAACAGCTCAGCCAGCTGGCATTTCTTTCAAATGATCTGGCATAGTACCTATGCTAGCTAATTTTCATGGCCCTGGCTGAGGTCTTTGCTGGGCATTCCCCAGGCTGCTTTTCTAAGCCTCACACTAGACTGCAGGGCTCCTCTCCAACAACACAGTCCCTGGCTCTCAAAGCCATGGCACACTTTTGGACAGCCTTCCTTCAGAAGCAGACCCATGCTTTGTCAAGAATTTAATGCCTTGAGACCAAGTGGGCAATAGCACTGTGGTAAGCAGGTAAACTGAGTGGCACCTAAAACCAGAGTGATTTTCTATGTGCTTCACACTGCCTTATCCTGTAGAGAGTGGAATTGCTAAATTTCACAGAAAACGGTAAGGTGAAACAAAAAGAATAGTTCATAAAACCTACTAATCTATCACTTCAGAGGACAGCATAATTGGGTAGACCAAATTAAGAGCTCTGTATTCAGCTCCTTATGTTCTAACTCTACACATCTCCTTGTTTGATTAAGACAACTCAGTCAATTTGTATTTGTCCCAGTTTCTTCTATGTATCAAATGACAGTATTGTTATTCTGGTCAAAATGGTACAACATAAAAATATGGATTAAAGAGAAAATAAGAACTATATAAAAATAATGTAACATTGTTGATGTCAATGCCAAAAATGAAACAAACAAAAATATTCTCTTGGTGTTTGCATTAGCAGCTTCAACTATCACCAAGGGATTAAACAACATACTGTAGGAGTAATTCAACCAGTGGTTGAATAACTTAATTGAGCAAACGTGTTTAATGCTTAAGTTTTTCCATCCCATGAAATAAATACACATTTCCAAGCCAGCAAAGCCTCCCACATGCCCAACTGAGAAGTCATGCTGTTATTTCCATCCCCTCCTGCTGGACCACACCATCACGCACTGTGCCCTGAAGCCAGTGGTTTTGCTCCATATGTCACTGGGTTTAAGCCATCCTATTTGCTTGCATGGTGCTATTTGTATCAAATCTGTTTTTCAATGTACTGCATGATAATGACATTAAAAAAAAACCAAAACAAAACAAAACCCTGACCATTAATTGCTGCATTTCTGACAAACCTGACCAGGAAATTCAGCGTGTGCAGCTATAGCTGCAAACTGAGAGCTACCTAATGAAAGAAAATGTAATTTCTTGAGTGAAAATGGAGGCAGCATTCTCACGTAAGACAACCATGAAATGCTTCAGCATTTATATACATAATAAACCCACAGTGAAGTTCTGTCTTTGTACTTTCAAATGACCAGGGATTCTATTTAACTATGTACACAATAAATGGATAGTATTCCTTTTCTTGTACTCCATTACTGTTATTTCTTTGTTTGTTTATAAATTATTTGCCAGGTTCATTCTGGAAAGAAAAAGGATGGCCACTCCTCCAGGAAGTTTACAATCTAAGAAAGACAGAAGTAGAAAATGGAGGGAAACTCCATTCCAGTTTTACTATTTTGAGTCCAAATCTAATAGAAAAAGAGGAACAGGGTATAAAATTTGTTCCAAATTGAAAGGCAGATCCTCAGCTGGTACAAAATGCAGCTTTGCCAACTGACCATATCCAACTGATGAGATAGCCCTGAATTTTCATACATCCTATCAAATGCTGTCAGCAAATTCATTACACTAAAAAAAAAAAACAAACCAAAAACCTAAGTAGTAAATTACCAATGAAATAAAATAGAATACTAGATCCCATATAGTATATCACCTACACATTTTTGTCTTTGAGTGCAAAGCCAGGCACCAATTCTGCCATTAACAGCAGTTCTAACTTCCTCCCTGCAAAGCTCTGAAAATGTTCTAGGCTGATACAGCCCCTGTTAACTACGTCTTGAAATATCACAGATATAAATTTCACTGTTTCTTTCTGCTACACTCAGAAATAAATCAAAAAGCTTGTTTAAAATAAGAAATTATGTTACCAAAACAAGCCTACTTTTTAAATTTAATAAAGAGTATTCTATTGGTTATTACCTCAAAGAATTTTTATGCCACAAGACTACAATGGTAGTACAATCACAATTCAGCATTAGTTACAAGGCAAGCAGCACAATTATTCAAATGTGACCTATTTTTATCTTAGAAACAGTTTTTCAATTTTGAATTCTGCCTTTATTGAAATGAGAATGAACTTTTTATAAGGTTTAAAGATAATGTGCTAGGTAGGACCACGGAGACAAACACATTCCCTAGAGCAGCTCACGTTTCTTGCTATAACAACACATAAAATACAGTGAACCTTTATCGGCAAGATGTTGGGAGAACCTGGGCTTCCTTTAATATACCAGTATCTTTCATCCCTGAAGAAGATAATACAGCGGATCTGGTTATGTAGGCCCAAAGCTTCAACCAGAAAAAAAGAAAAAGAAAAAGGTAATAAAAGATGCAACTGGCAGAATAATTTTAATTAAGTTGTTTCACCTTTACCCTTATGTAAAAATGTGAGGCTCTTGAATAACCATCTGGATTTACATACTGTGAGTCAGAATATAATTATGTGACCTATTCACAGCTTCAGCATCTAATCAATTGCAACATTCTCATGAACCACACACTTCAAGCCATCCTCATCTTGACTGCAAAAGCAGCTTCACTAGGTAGCACAGACAATCGAGGGTAGACAAGGTAAAATTCACATTTGGATTAGGACTGCAGGAGAATCTTTCACAGTCTGACTCAGTACAAAATCTTCACAAATAAGGCACTTAAATTCAGTCATCATTTTAATAGTGGAATATAGATGGTACTTAGATTGTTTAGTGCCTTCGCCCCACATAAGGATTCCAAGACACTTTCACATAAAAAAACATTCGTTACTCATGCATTATAAACAAAAGAACCCTCCTAAGAGACTTGGACCTTCTCAGGACCAAGTATAAGAAGCAACGATTCTCATATTTGAGAAATGCAAAATCTAAAGGGTTGTATGCAAGAGGATTTAGGTTTTCTAAGTTATCGGGAAAAGTCATCATTCAAGACATTCTGAGTTAAAACAGAAGCAGATATTAACGATCCATGAGAAAAAAGGCCAAATCAATGTATTTATAATAATTTTTGTGTGAGCTCTTCTCAGAGACCTGATTTCAGAACTATTGTGCTCCAAAAACAGAGGAGAAGTAAAACTTCCAGCCAAAGAAATATGACTGAACAGAAATTTATGCAAGGATCATTTGGCGGGCATTAAAATAAGCTTATGGACAGATTCATAATACTTATCATAGGCAGAAAAGTTATATAGCTAAAAAGCAGACTCCTGGGCCCAGCTAAAGTCACATTGTTTCTAGTCCCTTGATCGAAAAGAGACAAGTACAGAAACTTCCAGAAAAAGCAGGTATTTTTGTATCTAAATTCACGACCTGTGAGAGGGATCGGACTCATGATGGAGACGAGTTCTCTAGCTGCTCATACTTGCTCTTGAGATGCACATTTTTCTCACATTTTATGGAATTTGTTAGCAAAAATAAAATTACCTATTAAGTTACAGAATCTCCTGGGGTTTTTGATAGACATTTGAAACTCTCTAAAACGTTCCCTTGGCTTCTGACACGTAAATTCCATAGATGGGTAGTAGTCCTAGGCTCAACACTAGACAGTCTCCATCTTAAATCCTGTTGTTGAACTCCCCAAAGACTGATCTATAATCCCAGCATGGACATGTACAGCCCATAATTCTCTACAGGAAGCTCTGAAACTTTGTTAAGTTTTCCTAATTCCATCTGAACCAGTCCGTATTCAAACAAAGTTGCCCCTGAAGTCAATGGTAGCCAGAAGTGCCCCAGTAAAGACGAGGATTTGGATGTTAATGGTGTATTGTTAGAAAGAAAGAAACAGAGCAAACTAAAGAAACCTCAAGTTTCTAATTAGTGAGGCTCTAAGGCCGCTGCAAGAACACAACCTGTTCTGTAAAACAGGGTCTGTAAAATAACACCATGTTCTTTCCAGTACTTCATATTCTCAATGGGCCTGATCCAATCCTTATTCAGACAACATTTCACAGACTTCAGGCACGTTGCTATGCAGTGATCTGCGATCTGTTTCATTAATCCAGAAAAATTCTAACTAGCAACACAACACCCTTTGACAATCCCAAAGCACAGCAACGAAGAAGAATGTTTACTACTATCTAGCGAGCCATACATAATATAACTCATCATCAAACTTCCTTCCTGCAGCAGCAGTAAAAGAAATCTGCAATATCCCTTGAACCTTCCACAAACATCAGAGTTCTAAGTATAGAGATAACAGAGTCAAATTAGACGCTGTGCCACTAAAATAACAAATGTACCCAATAAGGATTACAAAGCAAGGCAACCAAAAAGCTCATGTGTATTTTTACACTCAGCACATAACAATTTCGAGTCCAAATAACTGCTCTTTGTATGCTGCAGGAAGGCGGCCCAGCCTTCTTTCGCAGGAGAACAACTGTAGGTGCAAAAGAAACATCACAGATGTGTCCACAGAGAGCGCTGAGCTTCAGTGCTCTGCTCCCCCAGTACAAGAGCAAAGTGTATTATACCCCAGGTGGTATACTGCACCTATCTGAAACAGAGAATCACTCCTAGGGCAGCGAGATTAGTATTGTGTATGGGTATGATCTATTTTCCTATGTAACTTTTATTAATATTTTAATATCAAGACTGTTTCTGCTCTATAGCATTGAGCAAGACATTTAAAGTACAGACTAATTATGACTGGCAGGCTGATTTAAATAAGAACTGGTTACAAATCAGTTTATTATAACAAAAACATAATGTTGGATTTTGGATATTTGGCACCGTACCATCTATCTTTACAATTGTACATTTATAGTATTTTTGCTGAACTACCTCTGCAAATCCTTTAATGCTAAATTGTATTATAGCATCTTCCCTCAGACCTAAATGTATTTCAGACACTGAAAAAAACTGTCTTACAGAATGCGGCAAACTCTTCCCTATAATGCAACTCTTTCAGCATAAAGGTAACTTCTAAATCTGTCTCAATTAATTTTTATATACACAGTGAATATGAACTTAAACAAATAGTGCTATACCCTCACAGCATAGAGAAATGTATGTATGGAGGCAGAGCAGTCTGTTTGAAGGAGGAGGATGTGAGTTTTCAAAATAGCCCACTCTGCTGGTGTCCAGCATGTGTCACGAATCCTCAGTTCATTAAGGAAACCAAACACAGGAATGGTTCTCTGCAAGTAAGTCAACAAACAGAGTTCGAGTTTTGTAACCTGTGAACTATAAAAACATTGCAAGCAAGTACAGACACAGCTGAGCCAATATATTGTAACATCACTCAATTATCTCTACTCAGGACAGTAACACAAGAGATGATGACTTCAGATATGCAATATGTGAGGAAAAGACAGCAATACACTTTAGCTTAGGTTCCTGCCTTTCAGTGCTTTTAGCCCAAGATGGCAAATTATGGAAGCAAAAAGGGGAAGAGAGACTGGTAATATTTCTTTGAAGCTACAATTGCATTTAGGTAGTCTGTGCTCACCTCTCTTGCATTTACATCTCATGAATGCTCTAAGAAATAAATCTGCCAGAATGTTTGCAGAAACAAATGTCTGCAGAAACTGCAAATTTTGAGTAAATGCTGGAGCACCTGCAAAAAATTAGTTCATAATTCAGAAAGACCAGATATTAATGATGGAAATCAAATTAGAAGTTTTATAGTCACCAAGCTACAGAACACCAACCACATGACTTTTAAGTTCAATCAAAAGAGCCAGTGCAATTCAATTTAGGTAAACCAAGCACTTGTAATTGATTTTTTCTGCCTTTAATTTGCAGATACAGATTAAGATTTGTTAGTTGACATGATTCAGAGAAAAATAAAAAGTATATATTGGTTGCTGACAATTTATAAGGAGAAAAAGCGCTGAAAGAGAATAACATAAAACACTCGTTTTGAATTACAGATTTGCTCTAGAGCATCTCCTGGGAGGAATTTCTGGGTACACAGAAAGTACACTTTTGTTTAATAAAATGGAATGTGCTAGAATACAGAACCCTGTATTCATAAACGCTGCCCCTTCCCACGACGTCTAGGTGGTTGGACACATCTTTTAAACTCACACGTTATAGCTAGCATAAAGTATAGCTTTATTAAAGTTAATTCTGGCTCTGGTATTTTTCAAACATGCATAGTACAAATATTTTCTGAATTATTAAATCAGGCATCTCCAATGCTGACAGATACTGAGAAGATTCAATAAAATAGAATCACTCCAGGCTCACCCACCTTCCGTAATCATTGGGAAAAAATGTGCTTTTCCTAACACTGCTAAAAGATGTCTTTTTCAGTGGAAATTAAACTATGTGTTATTTAAAAGGCCATGAGCTATCAATATATATATTTATGTGTGGGTGCAGGAAACATATATATTGATATTCATTAATTATTTACTAGAAGTGTTTGTTTTCTGATACCTTAAAGGGTACTTCCATTAACGGAAAAGAACAGACAATTCTGACACAGAAACTCAATTTATAAACACCAGTGAAGGCAGTGGTCTCTAGTGAGCAAGGTAATAGATGGGGACTTGAAACGTGTGGATTTAATTTGAACCTGTACCACTAACCTGCCCCATGACCAAAGGGGAATCACTTCCCTCTTCTGTACCCTGCACTTGCCCAGTCCATTAGGATGGCAAACTGCAGGAGGGTAGGGACTGCTGAACTTGCCACAGAAGCCTCCCACTCTCTGTTGGAACCTCTAGATTACAGAACTATAGTGACAGTAATCAGATGAGAAACACAGGGAATGTAAGTCCATTTCCATCACCAAAATATACCTCCATCAGGAAAACACAGTGATGCCACGTACTTTATTATAAGATTTTCTGTGATAACCAGAGACGGAGTCTAACCACGTATGTCACTGTGTCAGTACACGAAACAATTGACTCGATCCATAATCACCAGGCATCAAAGCAACGATGGGATCAGTAGTTCCTTGCACCAGCGGAAGGACACAGAGTGGAGTTTCTAAACTCCACGAGAAACATGTCTGACCTAATGCATTAGAGAGTTAGCTATTGGACTCATGAAGCTGTCAGCAGGACTTCCTGAATAGCAGTTAAATACCTCGGAGCTGCTTTTAACATGTATCCTGTTAACGTGGCCAGATAGATTTTTACCAAAATGCTAAAACACTCCAAGTTCTTCCATATAAACTGACTCCAGACCTCTGCAGTGTTAGTTAATCCAGTCACTGTAACCGAATTCATTGCCACCTGTGCTTTTTGCTTTCTAAAAGTATAGATTTTTGTCTGAAATAGAAAGCGTGCTCCATGCAATGTCATACTGACCACAGAGAGCTTTCTATAAAACCCAAAAGAAAGCTGCTTTTACAAGTTCCTCCTAAGCAGAGACTAAGTTTTGGAAAACATTACAGTTAAAAGGTTGCACATATGCTTATGAATTTGGCATTTTCCCCCCTTTATTCTTTATCATTAATGACATTTACATTAATGAAGGCTGAGTAGGGGAAAGAGGTGTCCCTTTTTTCATTGTTCCTCATCTTAAGTTTTAATTATAGCTTCACAGCTCCACAACTGATTACTATGAGGTAGTGATGATTGCAAACCCAGCAGAGGAGTAGCAGGAGGGATCGCTGCATACAAATACTCTGTTACCCTGCAGTATCCTAAATATTTTTGATTTAACAAACAAGGACAGAGGAAAAGTACATATGTCAAATAATCTGAATTTATGAAGTTTTCCATGAAATGCAAATGCCCTTAGAGGTGAAAAAGTTTTGATTAGGAGATGTATAGCATTGCGAAGATGCTGGATATGCAATATTTCTCAAACTAGATTCAACAAAGTACTCTGCAAACTACCTTCTTTTTAGAAATTCTCAGGAACTCTGACAAATTACACTGCAGGCATGACACACTGTAAGTCACTAATACTGTAATTAGCTGCTTTATAACACAGTGTGACTATAGTCCTCAGCTGAGAGATAATGAAATAAAACATTTCTAATATTATTCTCACAAATATTAATATGGAAAGTGGATATATTAGCTTTCAAGAGAACAGAGACTTAGCCTGGCATGGAAGCACTGTGAAAAAAATGGAAAAATAATTTCTTTTTGGCAGGAAAGAAGAGAGGTCACAGTATGAGAAGGTAAAACATACCTGAGGAATACAAATTTTTGGATACAATTTGATGATCATTTCTTTCACCAGCAGTCCATCTCTCTTTGCCTCTCTGCTCATACCACTGCATTCCTTGAGCGGCATGCCCAGCCAGGCTGAGGAACCAAGCAAGGTTAAAGCTCTGCCCCCGCTTTTCAGAGAAATCCACTGCAGCCCCTAATCCAGTCCTTGCCATGGCTCACGTAACACAGGGGGCCAGCAGCGCTGGGCTGAGGGACTGGAGGATGAGCACAACCAGACTGCTGCCCTGGACACAGGCGATGCTGCACCTACCACCAAGCTGTGGCCCAACGCAGGCACGAGTCCCTCCCCAGCTCTGCACCACTACTCCAACTGCTGCCCCGAGCAGCTGTTTTGGACAAGCGTGGACAGAGCACATGCTCCAAACTGGACAAGGGAAAAAGATACTACTGTCGCTGAGGCACTGGGCTGAGACTCAGAACATCTAAATTTAAGTTCTCCGGTCTACTGTAGACTTACTGGTCCACCTTAGGTCTGCCAAGCGGTCTCTCCATCTCTCATTTCCCTATGGGACAAGGGACTTGCACCATTCGAGTATTTCAGCCTCAGAGGCAGGCACGCTCCTTTACTCCCTGCTTGCAATGTCTCACGCAGCAGGGCCTCCGTACACTACTGTAACAGAATAACAATAGGATCCGTTTCAAATGGCACTCCCACATACGTGTAGCTCAGGATGAACATGATGGACAGCTATACACAAGTGAGGATTAGAAATTAAGAGAGTAAGAGAGACAAACTATCTGCTAGCAGCTGATAATACTGCAGGGGAACAGTAGGAATAAAACACTGCAGAAGAGTTGTCAACTTCCCTCTCTACCTCTGTGGTTGGATTAGTAGAAAAGGTTGGACTATACATTATCCAAGAGTCATTCTAATGATGTATCACTCAGAGGTTTCCATAAAATTAATCTCTCAATAATAAGACATAATACAGGTTTCATGCATACTAGGTAATTAAAGAGCTTGATGAATAGATGAAAGAGTGAATGTTCTGGATCCTTAAACAAATCACAGCTTTAAATTTCATTAATTTTAAATTTACTCCAAGACCTAATTTAAAATTGGCAAAGCTCCCCTACCACTGAAACCAGAAATCATTAAATAAAACTGAATTGTATTATTTATTGTTGTCTCAGGCCAATAAAATACATCAACTTACAATATCAGGATGACAAAAATATGACAAAAACTCTACAATATTAAAAATAGTTTGAAAAATTCACTGCAGCTCTTGGTTGAAAATTTAAATAAGATAATCAGTTCACAGATACTTTCTCGGCCTTTTCATTTTCTATCCTGTGCCTAGGGCTACCACACTGAAAGGTTTGTAATAATTTAACCATCATCTGCTAGACTTTCGAGGGAGGGGAAGGCAAAGAAAGAGAGTACTGATTCTATCTAGTTTTTAGGCAAAGGAAACCACGCAAGACATTTACCAAAGTCTGCAGAGGATATCTGAGTGTGTGCAGCACTCTGAAATACCACGACCCAAGTAAAACAGACACTGCTTAAAGCAGTTCTTCAAGGTTTCAAATTGTAATCAGAGTAAAAACTGTAAAATGCAAATATGGAAAACCACAAGAGAACAACAATGACTCATAACTGGGAAAATAGTGACTTAAAATCTCTCTTTTACTATGAAATCAGGAAAAAACCACTTCACAAGTGATTACAAAGTAATCTAAGAACACAGTGTGGCAATTAACTGTGTGGGGCAGATCTTGTGGTTTGGTACCTCAGGCAGCTGTGTTGGTTTCACAGCCTGAGAGCCCCAAAACATGCCATTTCAGCTCTACCAGCACCCTGTCCCCTCCCCTGCTTTAGCCCCGCTGCCATCAGTAGCTCACTAAGCCAACAGAGAACTTTTTTCTTTTGCCGAGTTCATTTTCTGGTGGTTTAGTGAGCTGAGCAGGAAAGGAGCGCCTTGTTCAGCAACTGCGGGCTTTGCAACGTTTGCTACCCCACTCTATTAACCTTCCCCTGATCCTGCCACACACGTGCACAACCCCATGGACATTGGGGCAATTTTTGCTCTTACTGAAGGCATATTGTTGAATTAAGATCTAGCTCCAAAGCAATTAAGTGTTTTTTCAGAAAAAAAAACTGTTTTTCAGAAATACAGGAGTGATTAAACTCTGCCCTAGTGCTTTTTGGAATTCAAGTCCAATAATCTTCGTTATGTCTGCTCATTTTGAGATTAGTTGGTGATGGTTTTCCCACAGATGCCTGAAAAGAAACGCTCTACAAATGTATGCATTTAACACAAGAGTGGGATAACGTAAACTGCCCCTATGCTAGAGGCCTGTATGTAATGCCTTTCCAGATTCTGTGCACTTCTTTCTAGGTCTATTTTCTTTATTTGTTTTATTATTCTCAGATATTAGCTTTTCATATCTTTGCTTTTCTTCACTAGGTCACCAATAAAAGTGAACAATTTTCTTAGTCTTTTCCTTATTCTCTTATGTAAACCCATAAAATAAGATTATCTTTTACTGTTGACTTAACTCTCTCACTCATGCAAATGCAGCAGATGAAGGGAGAAGAGCAAAGAGTCTTTTCAGAAGTGGCCCCTGCTGGCAAATATCCAGCTTATAGACTTCCTATTGTTTTGCTAACAATTAGAAGCTTGAATTATCAGTTTCCTGGAGCTGCATTGAAAAACCCCTTCTGGATTTCATCACTGATAGCATCCTGTATTCGATGACAATTCTCATACCTATTTAGCAATTTCTCTAAATAGTAAGACTAAAGAAGCTTAGCAAGGAAACTTTAGCACATCACTATGCTTTGGTGAACACCACTGTCTGAATGCAGCTCCCAGTCCAGCCGCTTCCAGTCTTGAAGTGTTCTTGACCAGAGCAATTTTATATCCTAAAACTGCAATAAAGCAGTTTGACTTCCTAATATTAAGAATAATTCCAAACAAACATTTAGACTCCAAAGGGATCAAGAGACATTGAAAAAAACATCGATAAACAAATAGACTGAGAATCTGTGATGCTCAAGAGATATGTAAGTGACTTCTTGCTGAAACAGCAGAAGCTGCAGGTCATCTAAGAGGACTCAGAAAAGATATGAGGGAGTTATGATACTAACAAGAAAAAAATGAGCAAAGATGGATTGAAATACATGGTCTGCAGATCTTCAATTAAAATGTTGAAATCAGAATTCTTTTATGATTTTCATACCTGAAACACTTTAATAGGGGCTTTAAACAAGTGCTCCTGAGACACCTATGCTATTAGCATGCTAAAAATCAAAAAAAACCCCCACAATTCTGCTTAGAGGCAGTTTACAAATGTGGATAAAGAAGAATCAGCGTGTACCCCAATCTTCCTCCATTGCCAAAAGAGAAGTATTACTTGGACCACTACTGCAATCTCTCTCACATATTCACATCTGACACCAAATTACAGGGTCAGGGATATCTAAAGAGCCAAGGTGAGTCAAGGATTTCGGAGAGTGACAGAAGGGAACATCCCATTACTCGTAAGGTACCCTGAAACGTTACTGTTGCATCTATTACCTGTCCTGTGCTGAAATAGATGGAGTTAACCACGTGTATTTTCATAAGGGCCATTATTCAAAGAACATATTATTTCATCAAAGGAATTGAATTCTGAAAAAATCCACATCTTAAACTGGCTTATGAAATCCAATTCTACGTTTGTATCCTCTCTGACCCAGTTCATGAAATTGCATGTACAACGAAGCATCAGATCAAGACTGTACCTAGCTTACTGCTGGTTGGCTTAGACTGAACCCAGACAACAACATGATAATAATGGTAGATTGAAATAAGCAGCTGAAAAGATTTTATCTACCTTTTGATGGAAGAGTACATCTTCTTTCCTTACCTCAGTTCAGAGGCTATATTAGATCCTCACAGCTGTGCCTCAGTGCCCCAGTAGCAGTTCTACTGAAGATTGATTTTTTTCCATCTGAGTTTGATGAGAAAGGAAAGACCTTTGCTTTCCAATAATGAGACCTGTATCATGCCTTTTACTTTCACAGACAGGACTTCTTTAAAAAGTTTTAGCTCTGGATTATCACTTAAATAGCATGCACCAATGCTGTTGTTTGAGTTTGTTGTCTAGAAGTTTCTAAGTTGCATTTAAAGAGTTATATTGATTTTTAAAGGTCTCACCCTGGCTGAGATGGCACCTATTTTGCTATGTAATGAGTTAGCAGTTACAGTCAAGAGATGCATGTAATATAGCTAATCTCCTTTCTCAAGCAGTTGTTAAATTGTTAGCCAGCATGCAGTAGTCACATGTGGATGCTTCTTATTCTACCAACAAATACTGTACTTCATTCCGGTTTGCTTGGAATGAACAGTTCACAGCATATTCTTTGTCACTTAATTTTCTGTGTATATTGTGAACACTTACAAAAGCTCAGCAGGGTTCATTAGAGAAACCTAAAGAAAGAACATAGAACATTAATCAAATTACTATATTAGATGCTATTACATGTCTTCAGGTTGGAACTAGCATTTTTACAGCTTTCTTTTTATCACATCAGAAGAGATCAAAATAACTTATTAGGTCAATTCATCCTTTTTGCTGCCCTTGCTGATCGTGCAGGAAAATGCAGGCTGTGAAAGGGAATGTGAAAAGGGGCTATGCCTAGGCATCGTGGAGAAAGGAAGGGCAGGGAAGCACTACCGTAGCTCTCACTCTGCATCCTCCCTCATCTTGTCCCCCTGGGAAGGCTGGGTTCATGCTCCCCTGGTAGCTAGATGTGATAGCACTAATGTGCCACATACCCCTCACATACACTATTTCTACTGAGGCGATATCTGTCCCAGGGCTACCAAATCTGTCCCTTCTTTTCCTCTGTTGCTTCTTCCATCTTCCATTTCTGTGAGAAAGAGAGATCAGCAAGTGTAGAGCTTGGGCATTCTTTTTCAGGCAGACAAGGATCAGCAAAGCACTTCCAGTTACCACAGTATGAAACAGACTTTCCTTGAGAGCCTACTCAGACAGCTAGCAAAACAGGGACTGTATTGGAGGAAACACCTCAACAGTCCCTTCTATCCCATCAAAAGAAGAAAAACGTATCTGAAAACTCCTCTGTTGGGAAAAATGATTTAGTAGATCTTGTATCTTTTGACAAATAAATTAGGCAGTTTGAACATTTACAATTAAATTAGGATGCAGCCAATTATTCTCTATTCACAGCCTGCTTTCATTTCTTCACTTCAGGAGGTCTTGAAAAGTTTTATGCTCACTGAAAACTATTCAATGCTTTTATGCAACCAAATCCCAGCTTTCCTCTTTGCATTTTTGTACCAATACCTCTGCAAACACACCAGGACTTTCCCAAAATTAAAATAAAGTAGAACACTGCCAGTGCAAAGAGGTGCAAGAAAAGCACGCAGAAAAAGAAAAGATTTTAAGTAAATCTTCTTGTATATTGCAAATATAAATTCTATGTAAATGGCCTTTTGCTTGCACTGCTGTTTCCTAGAGTTCAACACTGCACTTGTCTACTAGTTGCAATGACTTACAGTCAGGAAATGAACAAAATTTACTGGTAATTACAAAATGCTTTGGAAAAGAATTGTACCAGTGTTTCTCTCCATATTCACCTGACTACATAACCAAACAGAATTCATCAGACAATCTGTAATGCCTGTGGGAAGCACAGGACAAAGAAAATAGTAGAAAAGAGTTGAAGATGATGCTTTAAAATAGAGAATATTAGTCAAAGAAGAGATAGCAGCAGAAGATCAGAAAGAGACATGTTGGATTTCAAAGGTACCAAAGGACAATGTAAAGCTAAACTGCTAGAGCCTGAGCACATGCCTTGAAAATGCCCTGATTTTCAGAAGTAATAAATACCTATTGACACGTTGACATCTTGACATCACCTCTCTGCTCCTGGCTGAAAGTCACAACTCTTACCAAGGAGAATAAACCAAAGGCTTTTAGGGGATGCTACATTTTAAAATCTTGGCCTAAAACCCAATGAAAGAAATGTATAATCATAGTCTCTGACCTGTGACTCTGTGAGGTCAGAGTCCATGTGCATGACTCTTCATATTTCATGAGAGTGAATATAGAATCATAGAATCATAGAATC
>NW_009214715.1:0-5628 GCF_000690835.1 Fulmarus glacialis
GGTCCTAAGTGAGACCCTTTGAACTCTCCAGGACCACCACGGGCTGCAACCAGCATCTCCCTCTGAGTGGGACGCCTCTCAGAGTTTGCAACATCTTGAGCCGGCAATATTCGGAGGTCCGTCGTCCGACAGGACCTGGGCTGAAACTCTTCACTTCTCGAGGGTCAACCCTCGCCTGTTGAGAAATGCCGAGACATTTTACGTGAATATTTCTTCACCGAACTCGAGGGGAATTTTTAACAGGCACTTTTTATACATTTATATATATATTTCTTTCTGTATGTGAACTAATAGTAAGCATAATCTGTAATTAAGTCATGATTGTAGTAGATTCTACTAACACTTACTTTGTAAATATTAAATTAATAATTAAGTGCTGCTAAAGTTTGTTAATGATTAGTTAATGATTAAGTGCTGCTAAAACTGTGAATAAACCCTACACTGCTGCTAAACACATATAATCCCTAAGATAAAAACCCTTAGACATAATATGGTTTTTCTTTATATGTTTCATCTGTGTAGTAAGTAATAGAGTGGACCTTGCCATCGAACTCTGTTAAGTTGCACCTTTATAAATCTCCATAAAAGTCACCTTCTACTAATACCTTTGATGGTGATTCTTTAGGCGGCCTCTGAACCACTCATTCACAACACAACAACAGTGAAGCAATGAGTAAATGAGAAAAATTGAAGCTCCTATATAGCTATAGCGATAGCTCTGCAAATATTGGAAACATGGTTCTAGAGGATGTAGACACTCTCTTCTCCGAGACAATGATTTGTTAGAAAAAGAACGACAGCATATCATTATTTGCCTGGGTGCATTTCTGTAGAGAGGAAGACTACAGAAGACAGTCTTGTGAACGCCAAAATAATGTTCAAGTTAGAAATTACTAAAAGAAACATTACTCTTCCTCTTCCCCACATGCCCAAATGTCTCAAACTTGAAGTTATTTATCTCTTCCTCATTAATCCCTCCACCATTCCCCAAAGTTTTCTCCTACACAAGTATCTATCCCTCAAACTGTCTTCTTCACCTACTTTGCCCTAGAGCCTCACGCTTCTAAACCCCTCTTGATACATCTCTCCAGCTTCCCAAGCAACGCTCTCACTCATATTACTTCTGAATTCTCTGAAACTCCACCCCTCTCTCTAAAGAAAAAAGGAGAAGCACCCAGAACACCCAAATTGAAGAGGCTTCACCTCTTCAGTTTGTCCAGCAATGACAAATGTATTTTGAGACAGCATCCAAAGCTGACCTGGGACACCCTGCACAATGACAGGAGATCTTCAGAGGTGAAAACAGAAATACCCATGAGGAAAGAGGTCAACTGCCTAGGTAAGAAAAGCAGAGCCTGGTAGCTCAGAAGTCTCTACTACCAAATACATATTCTTTCTGAGGGAGATGAGTTACGAGGAACTGTTTCCAGAACTGCCCTGGAATGTTTTGTATCATGAACAGCGATGACAAAGACTGTGAGAAGTCCAAAAAAAACAAACCCTGTTTCCAGAGTTTTAAATCCTTTTTTTTAATCTTTTAAATCTATTTTTCATAACATATTAAATGAGTAGTTTTACCAAACCAATTTATTCAGGTACACTTGATTAGTAGTCAAAGGGATACTGAGCAGTGCAAAATAAGGTATTTTCTGGAGTTTGGTTTCTGTTTTTTGTGGGGGTTTGTTTTGTGTTGTTTTTTTGGTTTTTTGTGGTTTTTTTTAGAAGAAGTTAGTATTATCTGAATTGTCTTAACTACCCTTGGCAAACTAGGGGATACGATCTTTAATTATTAGCTTGTTTACTGCCAAATTAAATATACTCTGTTCCACTGGCATTTGTATATGCCCATTAATCTTGGACATAAAAAAAAAGGTAATTATAATTTCAAAATAAACTAATTGCAAATTTAATATTAATTTACTGTCTAGCATTTTGTATTTTATTTTCTTTGAAATTATACATAACTACACATATATGCATATATAATGAAAGCTACCTCAGTTTACAACTTTTTTGTGAACAATTGGGAATGTTCATTGGATAGAAGACATTTTGGAGCAGTGCTTCTTTTGGAATCATATTGTGACATGGTATTTGACTGAATACTACAGTTATGAACAAAACCCTACATACTGAACAAATGTTTTACAGTTTTCCACCTCAGTGACATGGCTATTTATGTGCAATGTTCATTTTAATGAGTGATTCTGTCATAGAAAATAAAAATATGTTCATGGTTCAATAAATGAGTCTGTTGATTAACCAGAGCTGACAGATTTTAACCTCTAACATTTTAATCCTCTGCCACTATCAATGATGCAATTTCTACTAAGCTAAATATTTAAATTTGAAATATTTTTTTTTTGTTTAGATAATTTTTGTTTACATCATCTGGAAAAAAAAGCTTTATGGATTGCCTTTTGCAAATTACATCACATTAAAAATTATATAACAAATTTGAAATTGTATTCCAACTACTGGTTTATATAATTCAACTGAATTAATTTTATGTTTTTATACAGAAATTCATTATACAATTCTAATTATCAGCTCAAGAAAAAAAAGATTAACCTATCTTCAGAAATGCATAAAAATTAAAAATATCTTACACAGTCTTATCGGTGATATGTGGGAATTTGCATACATACTAAAAATGCATGCACATAAAAATTCCTTCATGCTGATAAACCTTTTAAATTTTTTTCCTTACTTTCCAATTTTTAACTTAAAAGTCAGGAAAGAACAACAAGAAAATATTTGTCTACAGCCTACCACATCACATCTGCTATTGATAGTAAGTATGCAAGCAATAGGATTTTTATTATATTGGAAATACAAAACAAACCTAATAATTATAAATACAGATTTTTTTGTCCTCTTAGAATATAGGCACTATGATAAGGACTGAGGATGAAACCTTAAACCCACTGAAACTGGGGAGAGCATTTACCACCTTGAATATCTTGAATATTCAAATCCTTTAATTTATTCTTTCCTCCATTCTAAAAAGAACTTAACTGTAAGGTTTATTTTACTCTTGTGAATTCTACTAAATTGCACAAGTTTCTTTCTATGATAAGGAAAGCTCATTTTTAAGAATTTGTAGTGAAAAAGGTCTGGTATTTTACTTTCTTTTCAGAGAGAAAATAGTTTGGCTCTCTTACAGCTGCAAGAATTCAAAAAGTCATACTTCTATTTCTTTTTTCTTACCATTATTATAGTAACCCAAGCTAACACCACAGATGCTACATCATTAAAAAAAGCACCCCATCTACTTTTTTTTTATACTATACTTCTAGCTAAAGAGCCTTAGAATGTTCCTGTATTTTATTAAGCTCTCTCTTATCACTTAATAGGGCAAGTGTTATTCAGGTTTTCATATTCATATTTTAGGCTTCATAAACATGTTCAGATTAACAAAATAAACAACAATATAAAGAACACACACATTTTTAAAGAAAAAAGAAAAGCTATTTTTCAATATTCAGGAAAGGGCTTCTCAGGATCTCTAGAAGCTATAAAAATATATATAATTAAAAAATGAGCGATTATAGATCCCTATGTTCTGTCAATACTCAAAGTTCCCACTCGGGAATGGAGCATCTTTCTGCTGTGAGCTGTGTTCTATACTAGCACAGAAAAGCAATGTTGTGTCTACACTGAAGGGTTCTCTATTTTATTTTTTTTTCCCAACACTTGAGGTAGGTAACTCAGTGCTTAGATAACGTGCTTACCTTCCAGTTGAGAAAATATTTTGAAGAGCTGATTTCATGAATAGAAAGATGAAGAGACAATTATGAAGAAGATTCACAGAGCAGTTAATCTCAGTCTGCTTATTATATAAACCTTCAACTGTATATCAATCAACTGAATGGGTATAGAAACCAACCACCTCTTTTCACCTGGCAAAGTTATTTTCTGAGGCAAACTTACTTCCCATGATTGTTTTCTCTGTTTACAAAATTAAGTTTGCAATTTTTCTTTTTACTACAACATATGTAAGAACTATAAAACCTACTGGAGATCTATCTAGTACAAGAAAAGCAACTGCTTTTAAGGCTCATTAAGTAATACTTCAAAAACTGACAGTTCTGCTCAGAAGGTTAACTGAATAATGCTGTTGATGTTAATCTCCATCAATTTTTTTTTTCTACCTCAGAAGTACTAAAAGACATACAATTTGTTCATAAAGCTACCTATATTTGCAACCAGTGTGTTTTAAGTACTAATCAACTGAGTTTTTTAATGACAAAATCTGTGTATTGATAGAAATCTTACTTTTAAGGAAAGATGAAGAACAACTTAAGAATCTGTATTTTTCTGACTTTGCAATTATAATGTAGTTATCCCTTTCTCGTCCTGGCAGAATTCTGGTATCATGCAAGATTTTCTAAAATAGTTTCCATTTTTTTCCAAAAAAAAAAAAAAAAAAGAGCTGTCATTTATTCTAAGACAATGTTCTATTACATTTGAACATAATTATCTAGAAGACCTGAACTAGAGCTTGTCTATCTAAAACCCAAGTACCTGTACACATTAACAGGTCAATTTAAATCTCAAGTGTTCTGATATTTCTGATTGCCCCAGGTTTTTATACCAAAATTTAGACCAAATCTGGGTTAAAAAAACCCCAAAGATTTTCCCATTGCGCAGTCTGCAGTGGATCCACAGATCACGGCTAAACAGCCAAAACCTCCCCCACTGGCACACACAGAAGGGAGGGAGGCCAATAATGCAGAAGTATGGACGGTTGCAATGGCAAGGACCGGCAGGAGGAAGAGACTTCCCCCGAAGCCTGAGGCGCCCTTGCAGAACCACTTCACCGCTCTGCAGGCTGAAGAGGAAAGACCCACATCATCAGGATTGATGCTGGAGCTGACCAAGGCAGCCCGATCTGCCCCCCATATAACAACCAGCGCAACTAAGAAAAGGCAAGGGGTGATAGTAGTAGGTGACTCTCTTCTAAGAGGTACGTAGGCACCCATCTGCCGACCTGATGCACTCTCTACAAGGGTGTGCTGCTTACTGGGGGCTTGTATCACCAAGAGTCACCAAGACGCTCCCAAGCCTCGTACAATCCACTATTATCTGCTGCTGCTGTTTCACCAGGAGCAGTCTGAGGACTGTCACGAAGAATTATAGAGCCATGGGAGTGACAGTAAGGGACTCCGGAGCGCAAGTAGTTTTTTCATCAGCCCTCCTGGTCAAAGGGAAGGGGTTTGAAAGGGCCAGTCAAATCTGGCAAATCAAGAAATGGTTGCAGGACTGGTGCTACAGCCAGGGGTTCGGCTACTTAGACCATGGGACTCGCTTTGAGAAACCTGGTCTACTGTGGGCTGATGGGGTCCATCTGTCAGAGAAGGGGAAGAGCATCTTCGGTCATAGGCTTACCAAGCCTGTGAAGAGGGCTTTAAGCTAAAGTTGCAGGGGGAGGGGAACCTCAATCCATCCCACTCCTACCAGTTTGATGCCAGTACCAGCAATAGATGCCCAGAGCCTGGAGAAGGATCACAGGTCAGCAGGAGAGCGCCTGAAGAGCGGCACAAAGGAACCCCAGCCAGTAAGACAGCTTCATCAGGAGCCCAACTTAAACGCCTCTATGCAAACACACACAGCATGGGGAATACA
>NW_009214715.1:6186-6971 GCF_000690835.1 Fulmarus glacialis
AGGGGCAGCCGGGGCTGCAGTGACCATGAAATGGTGGAGTTCAAGATCCTTAAGGCACTAAGGAGGGCGCACAGCACTCCCTAGACATCACTACCCTAGACTTCAGGAGTGCAGACTTTGGCCTCTTCAGGGATTTGCTTGATAGAGTGCCATGGGACAAAACCCTGGCGGGAAGAGGGGCCCAAGAAAGCTAGTTAATATTCAAGGATCACCTCCTCCAAGCACAGGAGCCATGCGCCCCAACAAAGAGCAAATCAGGTGAGAACGCCAGGAGGCCTGCATGGATGAACAAGGAGCTCCTGGACACACTCAAACACAAAAAGGAAGCCTACAGAGGGTGGAAGCAAGGACAGATAGCCTGGGAGTGATACAAAGAAATTGTCCGAGCAGCCAGGGATCAGATTAGGAAAGCTAAAGCCCTAATAGAGTTAAATCTGGCCAGGGATGTCAAGGGCAACAAGAAAAGCTTCTACAGGTACATCGGGGATAAAAGGAAGACTAGGGAAAATGTGGGCCCTCTCCAGAAGGAAACGGGAGACCTGGTTACCCAGGATATGGAGAAGGCGGAGGTACTCAATGACTTTTCTGCTTCAATCTTCACTGACAAGTGTTCAAGCCTCACCACCCAAGCTGCAGGGACTGGGAGAATGAAGACCTGCCCACTGTAGGAGAAGATCAGGTTCGAGACCATCTAAGAAACCTGAAGGTGCACAAATCCATGGGACCTGATGAGATGCATGTGCGGATCCTGAGAGCACTGGCGGAGGCAGTTGCTAACACAATAC
>NW_009214715.1:7224-10900 GCF_000690835.1 Fulmarus glacialis
TGGAGTGACTACATCAGTGGGCACAGGAAGGGCTATAGATGTCATCTATCTGGACCTCTGTAAGGCCTTTGACATGGTCCCCTACAACATCCTTGTCTCTAAACTGGAGAGATACGGATTTGATGGACGGACTGTATGGTGGATGAGGAATTGGTTAGATGGTAGCAGTCAACAGCTAAATGTCCACATGGAGATCAGTGACAAGTTGTGTCCCTCAGGTGTCCCTACTGGGACCACTACTGTTTAGTATCTTCATTAGTGATATAGACAGTGGGATCAAGTGCACCCTCAGCAAGTTTGCAGATGACACCAAGCTGAGTAGTATGGCTGACACACCCAAGGGTCAGGATGCCATCCAGAGGGTCCTGGACAAGCTCAAGAAGTGGGCCCATGTGAACATCATGAGGTTCAACAAGGCCAAGTGCATGGTCCTCCACCTGGGTCAGGACAACCCCTGGTATCAATACAGGCTGGGGGCTGAACAGATTGAGAACAGCCCTGCCAAGGAGGACTCTGGGGTACTGGTGGATGAAAAAGCTGCACATGAGCCAGCATGTGCACTCGCAGCCCAGAAGGCCAACTGTATCCTGGGCTGCATCAAAAGAAGCGTGACCAGCAGGTTGAGGGAGGTGATTCTCCTCCTCTGCTCTGGCGAGACCCCACCTAGAATACAGCTCTGGAACCCACAGCGCAAGAGAAGACATAGACCTGTTAGAGCAGGTCCAGAGGAGGGCCACAGAAATGATCAGGGGGATGGAACACCTCTCCTATGAAGAAAGGTTGAGAGTTGGGGTTATTCAGCCTGGAGAAGAGAAGGCTTCAGGGAGACCTTACTGCAGCCTTTCAGTACTTAAAAGGAGCTTATGAGAAAGATGGGGACAAACTTTTTAGCAAGGCCTGTTGTGACAGGACAAGGGGGAATGGTTTTAAACTAAAAGAGGGTAGATTTAGACTAGATATAAGGAAGACATTTTTTACAATGAGGGTGGTGAAACACTGGAAGAGGTTGCCCAGAGAGGCGGTAGATGCCCCATTCCTGGAAACATTCAAGGTCAGGTTGGACAGGGCTCTGAGCAACCTGATCTAGTTGAAGATGTCCCTGCTCACGGCAGGGGGGTTGGACTAGATGACCTTTAAAGGTCCCTTCCAACCCAAAGGATTCTATGACAAACTATTCTATGATTCTATTCCCATCTGACAGCAACTATTTATTCTGGGTCAGCTTTCAAAAACAAATGAGTCATGTTGCCAAATACAGAACTTTTTGTTTGTTTGGTTTTAAACATGCTGGGGTACCTTTCAGTTATCTTTATGTCATATCCTAATACAAACATGGAATAAAAAAATATTACTAAACTAATAAATTAACAACAAAAAGTGCTCCTAAATAAATGATTTCGTAAAACATAAGGAAAATAACAGAGACAGTGAAACATTTGTTTCCTTATATACAGTTAATGAAAATTAAAAATAATAATTTAAAAAAAAAAATTTATCTATCCAGCAGATGCTTCATTTAATGACTTCTTTTCATTCAGATGAGACCAATATATCCCCAATAGAAAAAAGGGTCTATATGGGGGGGGTGTAGGGGGGAAAGACTGAATACTTGTAAGCAGTCTTCCTTCTATCTCAGAAACCACTTCATGTTATTATTTTGCCTTTTGTCTGAAAAACAAATGATGAAAATAATCTAATTTCTAATTCATTTATTACTAGCTAGTAATGGAATTTGGTTTACTTTTTCTTTTATTTATATGGACGCTCTAATCACAGCTTTTTTGAATGTAGAAAGGAAGGAAAAAGATTCATCACAAGATTCTTTTTCTCCTTTCCTCTTCTCAACATGGCACCCCTTTCCAGAGCAGCTCAAAGTTCTCTTTTCCTGACTTCTTCAGACTTTTTAGCATTTGTATTTGTTTTCAGTAAAAATGCATATCGAGAAGGCTTTTTGAACTATCTGAAAAGAAGGGAAGCCATTCACTCAACTATGAAACCATAAAAAAAAGTTCTGTTCAAACAGGATAAGACGAGAGAAAGCTTCAGTACAAATTGAACAGCTATGCTACTACAGTCTTGGGAGAAGCCTGTAGACTGAGCTTTTGACTTGGGAATTTAACAAGTAAGTTTTCTTTGGCTTTCTTGATTTTCCTACATAGAAAATTCCAGCACCACAGTTCTACAAAAACTGCAAATATATAATAACGGACAGATTTTGCTTTTGAATAGCTTCCAATCTATATTAAGTGGTCAAAGTATGGGTGAAGTGGGAATTTAGAGAAACAGTTATTCTTCTTAAGTAGCTCATTTTCCTCTACAAGAAACATGCAACCAGCTGAACACCAATCTCCATGTACTCAAATCATGCCTCCACTGATGGCCAAAGAAAAAATATAAAAAGTATAGGGTTTTTTTGTGACAGGGGGCTCTGTATTATCCCAACTTCCAACAACCTGCGGTTTAGGTACTTTGAGTTACACATATGTAATTGGTACGAATCATTCAGTAGATGTGCCTATTAACTTGCGTAATAGCTTTCTGAGTTCATGTTTGGGCAATTGTAATATCCTGAATCCATGCAGTTCACAGTAATTGTTTGATTTGTCAATAGGCACTTCCTTTTAATTTTAAGCCATTTTCCCAAGAGTTTAATTTTATTATAGTCAAGTTACTGTTTTGTGAATAACATTTCTTTGTTCCTCTTTTCCATGTCCTTCATAGTCGTATACTACCATGTTATACCCTTCTCAGTTGTCTCTCTTCCACGTCATAGTGCACTACAGTATATTTAATCTCACCTCAGATGGAAACCTTTCCAAAATTATCATCTTCATTATCCTGCTGTGTAACTTATTTTTACTTTATGACTTTTCAAGATAGCGTGGCTCATGAATTTCAAACTACATACTGATCTTTTCTCTCTTGTTCTTGATTCCATTTCCCTTCTGAAATTCAATAATACTAGCTAAACAGTAGGTTGACTTTTTCAGACTACCCATAATGTCTCCAGGAGGGTTGTTGGTTTCCCGTCCCTCCCTGCCCCCCCAAGTAATAATAGTGTCTAATTTAGAGACTGTCATTACTACAATGATGGATTATCAAGCTTATTTTTGACATCAATATTACTTTTTAAACTTGAATCTCAGGAACCCTATAAGTAGACACCATATTCAGTTAACTAGACAGCACAGATCATAGGTACAATTGTTAGCCTCTCATAATGTAAAAATCATTCCTATCTGAGACCTATTTGGTAGTTATTCTAACTTACTGTAAAGTAAATCAATTCCTAAGACTGAATTACTACCTGTCCACATCACAGGGTGTGGTGGGTTGACCCTGGCTGGACACCAGGTGCCCACCAAGCTGCTCTATCACTCCCCCTCCTCAACTGGACAGAGGGAGAAAAATACGACTAACGGCTCGACATAAGAACAGGAAGAGATAAGAAAAGGAAGAGATCACTCGGCAGTTACCATCACAGGCAAAACAGACTCGACTTGGGGAAATTAATTTATTGCCAATCAAATCAGGGTAGGGTAATGAGAAATAAAAACTAAATCTTAAAACACCTTCCCCCCGCTCCCTTCTTCCCAGGCTCAACTTCACTCCCGATTTTCTCTGTCTCCTCCCCCCGAGCAGTGTAAGGGGATGGGGAATGGGAGTTGCAGTCAGT
>NW_009214716.1:0-18214 GCF_000690835.1 Fulmarus glacialis
GGGGAAGGGGGGGAGGGGAGGAATCTTTTAAAAGTATTTCAAACAATTAAATCCTGTTCACTTTGGTGCCAACCAGTGCTTGCTTGTGTCAGCTCTTCTCTACTGCAGACAGCAGTACTCTTTAGCCTGCAAGTTTCCAGGTCCCACAGTATTAAACTTACAAATGCATTGGCACAAAGAAGCTAATAGATGTTGTCAACAATAGTGACACATCTACCTGAAATAATCCATCTTTTCATTTATTATAGCATATTCATTAGCAAATTCAAATCCAAATGATTTTTCAATGCGTCATGACAAAAACCAGAGCTTATAAACCTACACATTTCTCAGTTAAGGAAAAATTATTCTCATCAGTGAGTTGCTTAGAAGTCTGATAACAACTAAAGTACTGTCATTTAACAGAAAAAGGAATTCAAGACATACAAATGAAAAAATCTTCAACCTTAAATAAAGGGAAGGTGTGCTTGTACTGTACAGCGTTCTGGGATCTGGACATTACACACACACACATCCCTTTATGTTAGAGGGTCCACTGCACAAAGTTCAGTACGGTGCATCTGAATACCAGCTGGTTCCAACACAGTCCCTTTCTTGAGTAGCCATGGTTTAAACGCAGATTTATGTAAATTTTTAATGTAAATCTTTTAATATCCATTCAATACTTCCTTCTTCTGTACTTTACATGCCCCTGGTGGTACAAGTAAATCTAGGTAAACCCATCTTCAGTCTTTTGGTGTTGTGAGGTCAGAGACTGTATGAATTCAGATCAATGATAAGCGATTGTTCTTGAAGTGAAGCAAATCAATTTCAATAATTACAGCTCACAGAAGCCAGTAAATTTGCCCTATCCCTTTTGAGTGCACTTGATATAGTTTTACTTCTGTTTTCACTTTAAAATAAATTGTTTTGATTATATGCATTTGCTTTTTTCCCTTTATTAAGTGAAATTGTAGCTATCTAAAAATCATTGTATCTTGAAACTAGAAAAACACAAGACAGTGGATCCCTCCCTCGGTATCCCATTGCTCTTCAGAACAATAAAAAATTACTTCTGTTTTGATTCAGATGTTCAATAAATTAAATTAGCACTTTGTTCCACAAGAAGAGAGGCCACTGGACAGAGGGAGACTGTTTGCATATGCAGCTTGTTTGATTCCTAAAGCATTTCAAAAGATTTCCTTGCACAGGAGGTCTAGGATGAAAACTAACTTTTTATAAAGATGTACATTTCACCTCAAAGTATTGTGGATGAGAAGTGTATGCAACAGTAAAAGCAGGAAAAAGAGTTTCCCACTTTTAACCTGGACAAGACAAAATCCCACTCAGTGTCCAAAAAGTGACGTTACCATTTTTTTTACTTATGTTATGAGTTTTGGTGCAATACTAGCAGGGACTTCTGTATCCCAGAACTCACTACTAGGCTGTAGTTTGGGGAAAGAATTCCTCCAGCAAATCCCAAAGGATGGAGGGAAAAATGGTAGCAAAATTGTGAGTAAACAGAAAACACTGAACATTGCAAGAAGCATCACAAATACGTACAATTAGGTTTGTGTTCTTAATAAATTATGGCTGGCCATTTGCCTGCTTTGCTCAGTTCCATTTCTGTCCTCTCTCGCTGCCATGCAGCTTTGGCTCTTTTCCTACTTTCTCCCCAAACTGATGCTAAATGCCAGTGATATTTGATAGCTGAATTGCAGTTCCGAAGGGCAGTCCGGATATAAATTCAGATCCAAAATCCAACCCAAAGTAGTAAAAATCTTGCAGAAGTCTAACAGAAATAACTCTGGTTTTTTCAGTCTCTCTCCTTTCTAACACCACTCTTCTCATCTTCTTGCAAATTTATGTTTACCATTACTCCATTATTAACACCATCTTTTGTAGAAGTCCCACACAATCCAGGTTCCTCACAGAAGAGCATCAGCCAGCATTTTCCGTACAACCTTTGGATTGTAAGTAGAATAAACACTGTTTGAGATTTTAGAGACAGGAAGGTCCTGAAAGTAAGGATGTTTAGAAACACCACAGACAGGAGAAAAACAGGCCAAGATTTGTGCTTATTATTCAGTTAGTGAAGTTGCGACCTAGAATTGTATTCTAAAAAACAAAGTCCTCATAGTCCTTAAGAATCTGACTACAAACACTGCCTTCTTCCAAATCCAATGGACAGTAAAAGGGGCTGAGAAAGGGAAACAATCACTGGCTTTAAGAAAGACCCATCCCATGCAGGAAACCAGTAAGGATTCTCCTGCCGTAGCTTAGGGCATTTTTGTTATGTGTACATTTTCTTTGATTCATGTTTTCTAGATGGATGATACACTATATGAGCAATGCCAGTGCTTTATTTGCCCAATATTGGGTCAAACAAATGTGCCTGTATGGAGTTTTTATTGAAAATGTCATTTAATTAAAATGTTTGCATGGCAGCACAAAGATACAAAGCTGACTAGAGTCTCATGGATACTACAGTTTATTCTGCCTTACTAACCAACCACAACGAGTAGATTAAGGAATGATTGTCATATAAGAATATGTTACTCTCTATTAATAATGTAACTGTCCAGAGCCATATTTCAAAATTGTTAAACAAATAGTTTAGCAAGTGCTATGCTCTTACAGACTCAGAAAATTACCTAGTTCATTCTGGTAGACCAGTTTACTTTTGAAATATCAAACAATTAGAAAAATTAGGATAGAAAAGATCAATTGGATCAAACAAGTTGATTACTTAGTAATTGGTAAAGGACTGAAGAATAGTTTCTTTTATTTGCCATTTTGAGCCTGGGCTGGACAATTCAATTATTTGGGTCAGTATATTACTCGTCCATCAAGTAAATCTTTAAGGAATTTTTCCCATCATTAAATTTCCAGCTGCCATTTCTCAACCTTTTCCTCTCTATCATTGCAATTTTTCATATATGAAAGTAGCAAAGTCCATAATAACAGAACAAAGCTTTGCAGACTTATTTTTTCTGATGACATTTTAGGTCATCATTTGAAGGTATTTTCTACAAATACCTTGAACTCCTGCACATAGCATCTCCCCTGATTTTAACTCATTCAAATTACTGAACTTTAAATGAGGAATGTGATCTGGGGTGGTCTAGCTTTTAATTGAAAAAGCATCACTTTTTTTTGAATGGAGACACTGCTCCCTGAACACAGAGTTACTTTGTTTTTAACATCTGTTGCAAGCAGAGTCCAGTACATATCCCATGACTGAGTACTGCACTGAACTAACCACTAGAAACAGGTAAGTTCCAGTCTGAAAATGGTATCACATTTTTCATTACCACTTTTCCAGAAGAGGAGGAGGATTAATTATTAATAGAATGCACTGTAAACATGATGGCAAATCATTAAATCTTTGCTCAGTTTCTATTCAGGAAAAATGTTCAACTTTAGTAAGATTTCTGATCAAGTATGGACACAGCAAAACCCAAGTGAACTTCCAAATCGAACTACGCACTGATTTTCATTTTGAAAAGTACTGAAAATATCAACCTTGCATCTCTCCAAGATGTCTGTCACTGTGCTGTCAACAACATTGATGTCCCACAGAACCTAGAGTACAGTTAGTGATATTAAACCAAGCCCAAACTTTTTCAGGGAGCTCTCAGTTTAAGCAGAGAGATTGAGAACCTCAGAACACAGTAAGAAGCAGATTGCTATCCATGAACATTCCTTTAAAAGTTTTGATAACATTCCAGATATAAATGGGGAAAAAAAATTCTGCGTTATCTCATTCAGGTCATGTTAGTAGGTTAGTGATTTTGTATGGGAATCTTGAATGGTATCTCCCTATTTTGTGAGCAGAGGGATTACTTCTTCCATGCTGTACCTTTGAGGAATGCTTTATTCACTTGAAAAAGTAGTCTGGAAACAATGTCTTGTCTAGTACTCTGCCCCTTGCCACGTTGCTTTAGAAGTAGAGGAGGAGAGCTGAAGCAGATAGGGTTAGCTTCCTAGTACATTTACTTTTGATTAAAGACAATATTATTCCATTCCATGTGGTAGGCGAAAAAATCTGTTTTATTAACAGTCTATGGCACCCTAATGAACTCTGGCAGAACACACAAGGAAAAGCAGGTCCCTACTGAGTTGTCTAGAGGAGCCAGAGGGAACCCAAGAAAAAACACAGGCAAGATATTAACAGGAGAGCTCAGGCAAAAACCTGACTACAAAGAAAAATGAAAAGCTTATTCTAAGGGGGAGAAGTTTTCCATTATTGATAATAATAGGACACTTTCAGTGTAGGCTTATCAAGCATGTTTTTTCTGCACCGTTTATGAATCAGATACCATTGTCTATTACTATAAACATAGTGTCACCAGTTAGTTTTGCCTAAGTAGCCCCCACTGGCTTGTTTAAACTGGAGCATTCCTTTTTAAAGACTCATTTCTTTTTTAGTTACTTTGCATGCAGTGTGAAACAGTGCACACTCTGCTAAAACATAGAGCTGCACAGGAGGAGGCCAACTGCATAGTAATTCTTGAAGAGACTGGCAATAGCTGGAATTAAATTATGCTTTCATTTTTCTTATATGTTTCAATATGATTTGTCTTAATTGCATGTTTGCAACATCAGGGCTTGACACTGTACAGTTGGTATCTAGTAGCAGAGTGATTTGACTAGGAGAGTTAAATCTTCCAAGTAACTTATATGCACACAAATGTTTGGCAATAAATTAGATTTGCAAATAAGCAAACTTTACTGCATTCCCTGCAGATGCATAATTTCTAAAAATGACCACCATAAATCACCGTGTCTCAGATATCCTTTCATTTACCTAGTGGTCCTACAAAAACACTAAAGAAAACATACACTACACAAAACCTACCCTTTACATAAAAGCCAAATGAAGAGTTTAACACACACAATCCACACAGAAACCTCAGAGCTGAGCTGAGACCTGCTGTTACCGTGCTGTGTTGAAGTCCTATCGTTGGCCTATAATGGGACGGAGACCACACACTGAAAGCAGCACCAGGATTTCTCTGAAGCCAGTGAAACTGCACCCACTTAGAGCAGCTCTGAGTTTGGCTCATGAGGTTCCAGAATGCACCAAGGAGGTGACAGGAGCAAATCTTAAGTGCTGAAAGTAACGTATTCATATATTCCTCAACTAATTAGAAATTAGACTAAAACATTATTTTAAAAAAGTGAGGAAGAACTCACTGACACCAATTTGTCTTTGAAATACCTTTAGGTAATGTAAAAAGCTTCCCTTGATACTTCTATAAATTGTCGCTCTCACCCAGATCTTAGGAGGTGTTGACTAGCCTCAGCTAGTCAAATAAACTGCAGAGGAAACGCTTTGCACCTCTTCCCTGGATAAGTTCTCTTTGGGGTGGTTGTGCTAGGCAGTTTGGCAGAAAGTATTTGCTGTAATTAGACAAACACTTCAGGAGAAGCAGCTGAACAGGTTTTCACTGAACTGCTGTACCCAGTTACATTTGTGCTTCTGCTAATAACAACCCCTACCACGTTCAACCTTAAAGATCCAAGATGCAAAAGACAGCATGAATAATTCAGTGAGCACTGGGTCCCGAACCCACCCTTCCTTTCATAAAGAGAGAAGTAACGTACCTCCCTTTCCTTTCATAAAGAGAGAAGTAATGCACCTCAGGTATGAAGTTTTACTCTAGCAGGGCTTAATCTTTCTTTCTCGTTCAGTGTTTTGTTACTAAGTGCTGTGTAGGTGTGAAAAGCCTTATTACCATGTAATTTTGTTGGGATCAGACTTCCAACTACCTGCTTTGCTTCATATTCATATACACAGAACGATCAAAATCAGTTTTATATCCTAACAATAGCCAATTTTGCTATAATTACTTTAAAATAGCAAATTTAAGGAATAGTGCCCTGGTTAATTCACACATGGCACCTATCCACACACGAATAAAATACCTTATTATTTATTACCTTTCTCATAATGAACTTTGTGATAAACAACTGAAAAACTAATTTGTTTTTTGACAATGCCGAACCTTTGAATAGAGAAAATCACAGAGTCGAACACAGAGTGCAGTCCTGTGTGGTAAGTGGTCTCCATAGCAACCAATAGATTTTATGCTAAGTCTGGCCTTTAAAAACATTTCACGTTTACCACCGAGAAAAAGATGGCCTTGATTTAAAAATGATACAACAAGTATCTTGAATGTGCATGCTTTCTGTTTTCTCTTGCAAATAAAATTAACAGATGTCCCTTTAACACTAAATCCTCTCAGCGCTGTGTGTCATCGTTGACGTATGTGTGGGCCTGCTTTAGGCTTGGAATTTTTTTTTTTCTTGCATATCATTGCAAGACACGAAGCCCTTTCCCCCCCATTTTCCCCTCCTTATTTTTTCTCTACCCTGAACAAAAATAGAACATCAAGCTCTTATCTCAGTCAGTGATCATGGTGACAGTGAAAATATTATTGCATGCTTATCTATAGCAGTTTCAATCATATAAGCGTATAATAACTTGCAATAATGGAAGAAGTAGTAACTATAGCTGCAACGCCTGCTACAGCCTAATTTACTTTCACTCCACATTCAAGTAACTGAAGTCCCTAAAAGGGAATGTATTTTTAATAAAGATTGCAACTTAAGAATGTGTGTATGTAATTATTGACAACAATATGCTATGAAGAGTTGTATGATTATAATTATTAGCACTTAATGAGAATTTTGTTTGCAGCACTAGAATTTGAGTAACAGGACATAAGGGTAGATGGACAAAATTATAACTGAATTAATCATTATATTTTCAATTCTTGTTACCTGACAATATAGGGTACATGCCTTTAACATTTAATTCAAAGCAGAGCTTGCATGCTCAGGTTATTCGTCTTGGCATGGGTGTGGGATGCCTGCTTTTGGTTGATCAGGAATGTAGCCTTGAGAGCTTTGGATGAGTAGGAGGGGAAGATACAGAGACGATCTGTTGCTATTCCTGTAAAGGTAATTTCCACATGCATTCAGTCATCATCGTGACAGTAATAGCACTTATACATAGCCTTTCACATCATCAAATGTTTGGTCTTTGTGTTCCATTCCATCTCAACTGCCGTATAAGCATCACTCTTTTACCACGCTGAACGCTTCCTCCACAATTTTCTTTGTCCAAGGTATACTTTCCTTTCCCCGTAACTTAAGAAAGGTCCTCTGTTGAGCCTCAACGAAGAAGGGGGCATCAAACAGTCAAGTTCTATTTGCCATGAAATATGACAACGTAACAGAATTTGTTACCCTTTGTGTTCCTTTCTCCTGTGTGCTGTTGGATTTCAGTTTCTCCAAAGGTGATCATCAATGCAGCAACAAAAACTAGGGGCCCGCACTGTGAAGCTAACAGGCAACAAAACAGAAGCTAAAAGCTTCTGCATGAAGAAGCATGTTCCCCAATACATCTCTAGGGAAGACAAAAGTTTGCCCCCTGTAGAAAATAAATGTGCTATGAACAAATCCAGCAAAGATACAGACAGCACAGCCGTAACAGGGCCAGAGAATTCTCAGGTACTATGGTAGGGAAAGGCAGGGTAAACACTGCCTGTCATTCATTTTATTTCTTGCATCAGGATGGACTAACCACACTGTACCACTGAGGGGACTAATGAATCACAACAACATGCTATGGTGTGTCAACAAAATCTTGCTTATGGTGAATGTTGTAGCATTAGTGTTATCATCATCACCACTGCCACCCCCTCCTATCTTCTTTTCTTCCACAGAGATGAACACCATGCCAGACTTATGATTAGCATAGTGTTGGAGTTATCAGAAACAACTGAGCAGTTCCTGACAGACCACTTTCCTTTGCTTACTTAGAAGGGAAATCAGAAAGACATGTACTGCAACTTCATTGCAAAAGGATGAAAGATGCAAGCGGAATGCTCTAAGGGAGGGTCCTATGTGTCAAATGTTTCCCTTGATCCCTGATCTGTAGACACATCTCCACAGAACTAGTAACAACCACGGTGAGTGCTAAGCTCCCTGTTCCAGCCCAAGCAGCATCACCATTTCCCTGGGAGTTGTACTCTCACAGCCTGCCTTTGTGCCCTGCTCTGAAAGCAGAGAGCAAAAATCAACCAGTATTAACACCAAGGGATGCAGCAGTATTTCCAACAAGTTAACAGACAAACCTTGGGATACCACTGCAAAAAGACATCTTAACAGATGCAAAACAAAGGATAAAGATGATGGTGCTGTATAGCATACCTCCCACACAGAATCTCTTTCCTTCACATACTCCTAGAAACTCATCTGTATCATATTTAAAAAAAAAACGCTTGCTCTCCTATCATCACATATACTTTTAGCAACTTTCATTTTCTGCAGTTCTCCAACAGGAAGAGTTTCTCCAACAACCAATTTTAAAACAGAAGAGAACTGCTGCGTTCTGAATGAAATATTTACTCTTGCTCTGTATTATTTACAGTGCAAGAAGAGACATACATACCAATCTGAAGTCTTCCCCTAAAGTAGGGGTTTCTAATTCTGGCTCATAGCTAATCTACTGAATAAGTCTGAAAGTATGTGTTTGGGGAACACCAGAGACTTTCGCAAGGCAGCCACAATGACCTTTTTTTCCCTTGTTCCTAAATGGAGATGCAATGAGATCTTTTCTCAGGCATGGCAGCATACTGATCATATTTGAAAGTGGCAAACTTGTAATTTAATACCTGTCAAATATCCCAGCTTCCACAGTTAATTACAATATAATATTCACTGCCTTCAGAGAAAAAAATGTCAACATAAATTTGAATTGGGGGTGAGAGGGAGCAAAATAGTAGGCCCAGCCACTAAACATCAAAACCTACACACTATGTAGACAAGACTAAAGGTCCACCAGCTGTTGTCCAAAAAAAAGTCACTCAGAACTATTTTTGATAAGTATTACAAAAGCTTATCAATGGAGCCAACTTAGAAGTTCTATTTTTTATGCCACTGCCTCTTCCAAACAGAGAAAATGTGGTTGTTCTAACAACAACAGTTGATTGTTTTACATAATGAAATATTCTTCACTTCCAGACTCTATTAACTTTTACATGTAAACTGTTTTAACGTAGAAGTGTCAGGAATCTGAAAATAATGCCTAGTGACAGCTCTAGGATTAAGCTCTTCTCAGTTAGTTAGAATGGCTAACTTCGATTGTAAATTGCTTTTAAAGAGCAAAGCATATACTGTAAGCCCTCCTGTGCCTCCTACAAACTGACATCAACAAGGCTTCTGGGACAAGTGTATGCTAGTAATTCATCTTAATTATTTGTCAGCAAAGCTGTCCTAATAGGATGTGTCTTTCATTTTGATTAAAATGACCCTCAGAAATGTGGTCCTCGTAGAAAGTTGACAAGCAGAGGTAAATTTTGAACTGTCTGGCACTTCTAATTTTGTCTCTGGAAACTGAAAGTGCTGCTAAATATTCTTACATAACTACTCCCTCCGTTTGCCTCTCTCCGCTTAGCTTCCACATCATGAAAAACCTGTTTGTACCTCTTTGGTGATCAACAATATAAATAGTCATCTTTGGTCCATGTGACATTCTTTTTATTTTTTATTTTCTGTCTCCATAGCATGATTTCTACTATTACTTGAGTGTATCAGTAATTCAATACTGTAGTTAAATGAACTACTGTGGTTAAATAAACTACTTTTTTTTTTAAAGGCGTAGCCATGGATATGACAAACACTTCTCATGCCATCTTGAAGGCTTTTAATCTTGTGGGGTTTTTTAAGGTATGAGCTGATGGGGTACATCATGTTGTCCCAATATTCAGATACATTACACGCTTTAATATTAGATTTTGATCATAACATGGTATTTCTTTAGGAACCTCATTTTTTATATGCCCTAGGACCTATCATCCTGAATTGGTAACATAAACAAAACTGACATTTACTGTAAGGATGTAAGATCACATATTTGATATTAAAGTTGTCAATAGAGCCTTTCAGAAGTCTTTTAACTGAAATTTTCTCATTAGACCACAATACGTTTCACTTTATGATTCCTGTTACACATGAAATGCAATTTCAGTATTACTATTCTAGATGAAGTTGTGTGTACAATTAGAAAACATTGATCGTACCTTTAGGGGCTAGTATTAGGTATCAGATAGACCAAAAGGTGCGTCAAGGAAAGAGCCCTGGCTTGGAAAGGCAGCTGGGGAAAGGAAAAGTTGCCAGTAAGCTGCTGGTAGGAAGACAATAACTGAGTAAATAGTAACACTAGCTGGAAAATCTCTAAAAAAACCCAATTTCTTGCTTTTCAACTACCTCTCACAAATTATTACGGGGGAAAAAAAAAAAAAAGGTTGTAATACTTCAGCTAGCTCAAATGAAAAAAAAGAACAAGATACACAAGTATTTTTGAGGGGCTTATGCAAACTTCTCCCTCCACAGTTTTGGAAGGGGTAGTTGGTAATTTCACTCATGCTCTACTTAAAACAATAGGAGAGTTTGGGGATGCTCCAAGACAATGTGATATACTGCATAACATATGTTTAGTCTGCACATACATATGCTGTATTCCCTTTTTTCCACCCTTCTAATCCCATACCTATACCCTGCCAGCATCAGCCTTAAAAATAAAAGTGATGAGACAAAACATTATCCCACAGATTTTAATTTACTGTCTTGGCACATGGAGGCTAATGATTAATAAGGCTTTGAACATTAATTATTATGGAAATATGGGAGAGAAAGAGATGAAATAAGCAAGCTCAGGTATCAGCTATAATAGGATTTGCCTTCCTAGATAGATCAGTTAAAGCCAGCTTAATACATTTATCCCCCCCTTCCCATTTCTGTGCTAAAAACTTGAGTTGTTCTCTCTAATGTGCAAGACAGTTCCTTGACCATCATTTCATCTTTCAGTCAATTAGAGAGAAATAGTCCATGTGTATCAAACACAAAAAGTCCCAGATTCCCCAAGTCTGTGTTAGATAATGACTTGGGGTTCCCAGAATCAGGCTTTGTACACCTCAGTCTTATACTACAATAGTAATATGTTACCACTGTTCCATAGTGTAGCTTTCCAATTCTTTTGTAAAGAATTGGGCTCTCAGGCTGCAGTTCTACATAACTATGCAGCATAAAATGGGATTACTGCCAGAAAGCAAAGGAAGAAATATTTCCTTTCTTCTCCTCTACCCTCACCTTGTTGTTCCAGCCTCCACTCTGCCCCTTTCCTTGTGGCCAGCCTTTCAGGATTTGAGCTGAAATATGGAGAGAGAGAGAGAGAGAGAGAAGGGGGCGGGGGGGAGAGAAGTAAAAAAAAAAAAGAGTTCTAAGGACAAACAAGGGTGTTCAGCACCTTTTAGTCAGAAATGTACCAATGAAGGGAAAAAACTGGGAACACACACAGCCAAGGTGAAAGCAAAAGTGGGACCACAACCTGCTATAGGAACACACACAAAACTGCACCAAGGAGAGAGTAAGCAATGAAGAATCAAGCAGAAAAGGGCATAAAACTTTCTTTTCTGTGGTTTTTTTAATAAAGGCAGCAGTCTGATATTAAGCTAGATTTTCATATCTGTTTGCACTCTTTCAGTTCTGAATGAGTGCTAGGATCAGATTTTGGATGAATACGTAGAGTGTTCAACGAAATGTTCTACCCCTGCACGGGTTCCACTTACTTTGTCCAGCCTAGGATACCAAAACCCATCCTGAACACTGTGTGGTATGTTCCTTATCATAAATCACACCCAGATGCTTGGAGCAGTAAATCAATACTGTTCCTATCTTCTGCGAAAGGAACAGGAGGCTTACATAACCTGCAGAGCAAAAGGGGAAACCTGCCAGCCTGCTCTAAACAGGACTCCCAACCACCAGACTCCCAATCCCTGCAAGTTTCTTCACTCAGTAGAAAAAAAAAAAAAGATAATAAAAAAACGCTACTGCTACTGACACTTTCCCTCTGCACAGATATTGATTGTGTTTGTGGTGTGTAACTGTCATAGCATTGGCATCAACATTCTTGTTCTTCAAATAAAAAGACAGGATGTAGAAAGAAGTAGACCACTGAAGGGACAAGGCAGAAGCCAAGCGTGTTCTGCTCCAAAAGGCAAAAAGGGAATGAAAAAAAAGTCACTGATTTTTTCCACCTTCACAGATAAACTAAAAGTGCTTGTTCTTGGTGTCACACAATCACTCTGCAGAAGTCAAAAATCTATAGTGAGAGAATAGGCAAAGCAGCAGGATTGACATTCTCTGAAGTACCCAGTCCTCCAGGAATCTCGCCAGTGAGTTAAATAGAATTGTGTGAATTTGTTTTTCATAAGCTTAAAATAAAAAAGAAAAGAAAAAAAAACCACCCCAGGTGATATTTAGCAACACTGAGGCATTTTTCAATTTAATTTCAATTTCATCAAATTGCTTAGGGGGAAAAAGCACCTTAAAAAAAAAATAAAAGCCCAACTGTTTTGACAACATTTTTATAAATGCATTCTTTATTATGATTCTGATTGACTTATTTTGAATTTTTCTTCACTTTTATTAAAGACGACCTTCAAATATTAAAAATTGGTCAAAGGGTAAGTAAAACAATTTAGTAAAGGGCTCATTTAACCCCTCAAATAAGTGAGCTTATTTAATCTCTTCAGCAATTTTGAAATTAGTCATCATTATCCCAGCTCCAGCACTGACAGACTGACATAACTTTTTTTTACCTTTCTACCACAGAACAGCTAAGAACATTAATCTCTGAATTGTGTTAGCAAGAAGGTGGTTGGTCCCCAGAAAGTTCAGAAACAAAAATGTCCTTTACATTTGAGAGGCTGAATCCTAGGAGAAATAGTAGCTCTGAGAGCATAGCATGTGAGGGCAGAAACAATTCATGTTTACTTCAGAACAAAGCATGTAAAGTACTAAGAGGACAGGAAAACCTTTTCATCAGATAAAATGAGCCACACTGGAGCTCGGAAATCAGTTTTCTGGGTTTGTCTCTACCATTCATGCACCCTGGGAATTTGGGCAAGTTCTTTCAATTTCTGTTTGCTTCCATTTTCCTCCATTTTTTAAAAAAAGATGATCCTTTCTTGGCAAAACAATTCAAGATGTACAGATGAAAAAAATCTGTAACAGATATTAGAAGATTTTTTACATTTTGCCTAAGATCCAGAGTCTTAAAACCTTCTGTAATTCACAGTTCAGTGAATTATCCTGAAACATAAGAGTCTTTGGATAAAAACATTTGCATTTTGATACATTTAACCTCACATTAAAACCAAAAGATGAATAATACTTTAATGCTCCTGTCATATTTATTAGCTCTGCTCAAGGTAAGCAAAAGCTCTTGGGAACAGCTGTGCCAGACATTCTTCCCCTTCCCCCATGCACTATTTTTTCCCTTCTTAAACTGCAGAAGTTCAGTTCTAGCACTATTTTTTCATACTAGGTTTTTTTTCCCTCCTGGCACAAAAATCAGAATGCAGCAAAGATATAAGGGATGAAGGATAAAAGAAATAAGACTGACTACTAAATTAACTATATACAGAGTGAAAGAGAGACAAAACTGGTTGTTCAGAGATATATTCTGACCTATTCTGCCATGAGCCTCTACATCATTTTAACCCAAAGATTTTCTCCCAGAGCTCAGGCTAATTACTGCTTCTATTTGTGTTCACAGAATCACAGAATCATTTAGCTTGAAAGGGACCTCTTGAGAGCATCTAGTCCAACCCAACTGCTCAAGCAGGGTCAGCTAGAGCAGGTTGCTCAGGGAGGTGTCCGGACGAGTTCTGAATATCAAGAAGGCTGGCGACTCCACAATCCCTCCGGGCAATCTGTTCCAGTGTTTGACCACCCGTACAGTAGAAAGGTGTTTTCTTGTGCCCATTGCCACTCGTCCTATCACTGGGCACTGTTCAGAAGAGTCTGGCTCCCTCATCTGTATTCCCTCCCATTGAGGTATTTATATACCTCAATGAGATCCCCCCAAGCCTTCTGTTCCCCAGGCTAAACACTTCCGGCTTTCTCAGGCTCTCCTCATAGTAGAGGTGCTCCAGTCCCTTAATCACCTTCACGATTCTTGCTGGACTCGTTCTAGTAAGTCTGTATCTTTCTTGTATTGGGGAGTGTAGAACTGGACACAGCACTCCAGGTTTGGCCTCACCAGTGCTGAGTAGAGGGGAAGGATCCCCTCCCTTGACCTGCTGGCAGGAGTCTTCTTAACACAGCCCAGGATGCTGTTGGCCTTCTTTGCCCCACAGGTGCATTGCTGGCTGTCAGGCTGCCATCTGTCAGGACTCTAAGGTCATTCTCTGCAGAGCTGCTTTCCAGCCAGTCAGCCCCCAGCATGTACTGGTGCCTGGAGTTGTTCCTCCTCAGATGTAGGACTTAGCATTTCCCTTTACTGAACTTCACAAGATTCTTCTCGGCCCATTTCACCAGCCTGTTGAGGTTCATCTGAATGACAGCACAACCACCTAGTGTATCAACCACTCCTCCCAGTTTCGTATAATCCGCTAATTTGGAAAGGGTGCAATTTGTCCCATCATCCAGATCATTAACGAACATGTTAAACAGCATTGGCCCCCATGTATCTTCTAGGATACACCACCAGTGACTTGCCTCGAATTGGACTTTATGCTGCTGATTGCAATCCTCTGTTCAGCCTTCCTATTGCCCTTCATATTCCTTGCAGGATTCAACACCAGGTCAACCTTGACTTTCCCAACCCTATCCCTGCATAATCAGACAGCAACTATATACTCCTCCTGGGTCACCTGCCCCTGCTTTCACCTCTTGTACGCTATCATTTTATGTCTGAATTAACTTGATTTTCTTGCTCAACCACACGGGCCTCCTGCTGCCTTTGCTTGTCAGGACAGACCTTTCACAAGCTTGGGGGAGGTGATCCTTGAATATCTACCAGCTCTCCTGGACCCTTCTTTTCTCCAGGGTCGTATCCCATGGTTTTATTCCAAGCAGATGTCTGAAGGGGTTTAAAGCCTGCTCTCCTGAAATCCAGGGTTCTGGTTCTGATTTTTGCCCTGCTCCCTCTTAGGATCCTGAACTCCATCTCACAGTCACTGCAACCAAGGCAGCCCCTGACTTTCACATCCGCAACTAGCTCTTCCCTGTTTGTAAGTATCAGGTCCAGCAGAGCACACTTCCTGGTTGGCTTCTCAATCAGCTGTGTCAGGAAATTGTCATCAACGTACACCACAAATCTCCTAGGTTGCTTGTGCCCTGCTGTTTTGAACCTCCAGCAGCTATTAGGGGATTTAAAGTCCCCTATGAGGATCAGGGCCTGTGAATATGAGGATTCTTCCATGTTTTTGAAGAAGGCCTCAACTACTTCCTCCCAATCAGGAGGGCTATAGCAGGTATCTGCTATGACAACACTCGTGTTGGTCTGCCTGCTAATCTTGACCCATAAACTATTGACTGATTCCTGACACATCCCAAGGCAGAACTCCATGCATTCCAGCTGCTCTCTCACATTAAGGGCAACTCCTCCTTCTTGCCTTTTCTGACTGTCTTTCCTAAGGAGCCTATATCCATATATTGCAGCACTCCAGCTGTGTGAGCTATCCCAGCATGTCCCAATGAGGTCATAGTCCTGTAACCACACACAGACTTCTAACTCCTCCTGTCTGTTCCCCATGCTGCGTTTTTTAGTGTAGAGGCATTTCAGAAAGGCACCCAAGCATGCAAATTCTCCAGGACAAGCATGAGAGCTTACCCCAGAAGGCTGTTCCACAGACATTTTCTTTACATGCCTATGCTTGAAATGATTGCATTTCAGCCTGTTTTGTTTTCTTGCTATGTCTCTTCTGTTCCTATCACCCCAGGCCCTTGGCTTGCCTGCCCCATCCACAACTTCCTCACTTGTTTGCTGAGGAATGTCTCCCTCCTCCATCATTTCTAGGGTCTGATGGTACATAAAGCATGTCTGGTAGTTTCATGGACATAAATATCAAAGGGACAACCATCCTGGAGTTGCCTCTGGAGTTAAGAAGAGAGATGAGGAACCAAAATTTTACAGTGCATGAATTATAATACTGTGCAAGCAAATGGATAATGCTACCACATCACTGTGGCACACTAATGGCAACATTTGTACAAGTGATTCCACCAGCTCCAGGAATCCATGAGAAAGCACCTCAGTCTGAGCCTAATGCTGCAGTATTATACCAGTTATCACTATTAAACTCTTTCTGCAGTAGTGAAACGAACTGTTTTGGGTGAACATCCGGACAAATGTTTCTTTTAGGAATTGCACTTGTTCGCTGATGTGGCAAATGAGAATACTTGGAACTGCAACCCACTTTCCCATACTGCTGAATACCCAGGATATTGGTGATGCATCTCTCTAAGCTGTACAGATAATTGTCAGAAGCTTGACGGCAAGCTTACATATCTTTAAAAAGCTATATAATAAAAGACATTGAGAAACAATCTACAGAGAATACATAGACACACAGGTTAACTTTATTTCCCTTCACAGGTCTCAGAAAACATTCTAAGAAAAACAGTCTGCTTGTTCCATAATATTTAACTGAATCGGTGCAAAAGCTTTATGCATGTCAATACAACAGAAGGGAAGGAAAGACACAGTAAAAGAAACAAAATTATGAGATTATACAACACTGACTCATTGGTGGGCAACAGCTCTACTTAGGAAAAGGGGGTAGAAGTACTGAGGAGAAACATTATGAAGAGAGGGACAAGGGGAACCAAAATGAGAAAAAACTGTGGTGGCAGACAGAGGAATGGAGCATGTCACCAGCATAGGAAAGGAGTGAGGACAACTTATCAGCAGCACAGACTGTCTTCTGTGGCTGTGATCTGCCCAGGTCTTACTCACTTACCTTCCAAAATATCTTTGTTATAGCTATTTTGTTTTCTTCTATAGCGCAGTGATGACAGTTGCAGAGTACTACTAAGACAACATCTACACCAAAATACCTGATTACTTTTTTTTTTTTTGAGAAATGCAGTTCTGAGAGATTTTCCCCCTAGTAGATGATGACAGCACACCCGTTTTTAAATGGAGCATTGCCTGCCTGTAGCCTAAGTATTCCTCATTCCTTCCTCATTTTTCCCCTCTGTTTTCACTATTAGAGATGCTCAGAGTTTCATAGCATGAATCCCATTGGCAAAGTGATTTTTCTGGGGTCCCAAAACATACAAACTTCCACTGAAAATTTTTCTGACCATCAGCTACAGTACTAACATCCATTATGACCAATTTGTATGTTTGTATCAGTACTGTGATCAAGGTTAAGCTAGCCCGTAGTTTTACTACTGTTATTGCCAATCCAGACAGGAGTCTGGAGTACTATCTTCCATCACAGAAGTACATCTGCCTCTAATCTATTACCAGAAATGACTAATAATTGAATGCTTAACACTTTCTATCAAGATGTGTTATTGAACGCTGATCACCCTCCCTACCTTCTTCCCACCATCTCCCTTGATGGAAGGTATAATCTTCCTCAGATCTGTTGGCACAATTGTACCTTGAGTCACTTCTTAACATAGCTGTTCTGGAATTATTTGGCTTAGCTTGTATGTACCATAAGAGAGATTTTCTATTTTGAATCATTTTGACAGACTAACATTAGAGAACATTTACCTGTTCAGCCACAGAAGCCGATCAGACAGGGCTGAATCTTCTTAACCTGCCCCGAATTCAGTAAGAACATCACGTCTAACTGCAATCTCACTAGCACCAGTAACTTTCTACACGAACTCATCCTTGCCATCTGCAAGACAAGATGAAAAAAAGACTTTTCTAGCAAGTATTTTTGTATGACGGACAATGTGGGCGTTTAACTTCTACATCCCTGTTAAAGGCCCAGGTTCCCAATGAAACCAATAGAGCTCACAGGAGAATTGAAGAACCATTCTCTGTATAGTGAGCCTAACTTCAGCACGTGATTTGCATATCTAGACTTAGTATGAGTACTCACCATAATAGATATATTTTAGCAGCAGCATGATTTCACCATTAGTCTAAAGATGAAGACAGTAACTGTTGGTGTATTGGGTGTACACAGCAAGGTGTTAGAAATGGGGTGGGGCTGCAGGGGTAGTCTCTGAGAGAAGAAACCAGGGGCTGCCCCATGCCTGACACAGCCGGTTCCAGATGGCTCTGCAACAGACCAAGCACAGGACACAGCTGAGCCCATCAGTGAAGCTGGTGGTACCTCTGAAACATGTTTGTGAAAACATATAAAAGAAAGGGCAAAAATGCCAGACAAGCAGAGGAATAAGGGGG
>NW_009214716.1:18297-49460 GCF_000690835.1 Fulmarus glacialis
AGGAGGAGGTGCTCCGGGTGCTAGAGTAGATATTCCCCTGTGGCCCATGTAAGAGAACACATTGGAGTAGATACCTACACTGCAGCCTGTGGAGGACCCCATACCAGAGCAGGTAGGTATCTCCCTGGAGGAAGCTGCAGCATGTGGAGAGCCCACACTGGAGCAGGCTCCTGCCAGGAACTGTAGCTCATGAAGGACCCACACCAGAGCAGGGGAAAAGTGTGAGGAGGAAGGAGTGGCAGAGAGGAACTGTTATGGACTGACTACAGCCACCCCCATTCTCCCTCCTTTGCACCAAGGCGGGGGTTGGGGGAAACTGTTCTTTTAGTTTTTGTCTTTGTTTCTCACTATTCAAATCTATTTTAACTGGCAATAAATTAAAGCAATCTTCCCCAAGTTGAGTCTGCTTTGCCTTTGATGGCAACTGGTAAGTGATCTCTCTGTCTTTATCTTGACCCATGAGTATTTCCATCCTATTTTCTCCCCCTCTTCTGCTGAGGAGGGGGACAGAGAGCATCTGGGTGGGCAGCTGGCCAAGGCCAACCTACCACTGAACTGAGACTGGCATGGAAAACACGATGACGGTGAAGATGATACCAGAGTTTGTAATTCATACCAACAAAACAAAACATCTGCCATAGAGCTTAGCCTTGACTGTATGCATTCAAAGCTATTAAGAAGCATAAACAACATTTTTCATTGCAACTCTGCTGCAGATCTACTGTTTCATAAAGCAGAGTTCAGAGCTTGCTCTTTAGTGGGAATATTTGTTTGGATAGCCTCATGAACCCCATCTCAGTGGAAAGCAATTTTGAAAATTCTCATTTGAAGGAAATCTATTCCTGGAAAAATCTTAAGGTTCACTTCTCTTCTGGTCAAAGAAGTCAAAAGCTTAAAAGTCACCAACATGACCAAGACCCACTCTGAAGCACGAACTTGTTTTCAGCGAAGAATTTATATTCAAAAAAATTATATTCAAAAGTCTCTGCTGCAATGGCAAGTGCAAAGAAAACAAAACATGTGAGCCTTAGCTGTTACATAATAAATATCTATTCCGCTCTCAGTTATGCTGCCTTAAAACCAGACTAATCCAATGGACCAGCAACGTTTCCCGGCACATACTGGTACCACAGGGATGGGAGGAAAGAGCAAAAAGAAATACAGAGAGATGGCCAAGCAATATCATATGACTTAATGCCAAGTCTGTCCTTCCTGCACTGAATAAGATTAAGAGATGATAATTTTTATGTCAGCTAGCAGAAATCTAACTACACAAATTGTATTAGCCAGTTTTGCTAGTACAGAGTTCATACAGAGTTTTTTGACATACACAATGTAAGACATTGAAGCTCCTTTATTCTATAGGAAGCAGCTCTGCCAGCTGTACTGTATGAGGGAAACCTTTCCTGAGTATTCCAGAATGAGATATTCCAAGCTTGCCAGTCCCAAATTTACCTATTATTTATTCCATTTGAATTTCAAGAGGAAAGCGAGATGCAAAAAAAACCCGAAAAACCAACCAAACAAAAATTCAAAACACCCACACACCACCAAACCAAAACCCCAACCCGAATCTATAAAATGATCAGAAAAACCCTAACGTTACTACCCCCTTCCATGTCCTTTTTAAGAGGATGAAGCATATTTGACAGTTTTACTATTGCTTCCTTGAAATTTTATGTAGTTATACATTTTGAGTTGCATCAACCTTGACTTCAAGAGGGATGATGTCAGGATTTCTTTTCACATTTTGAATTCTACATGTAGCCATCTCTGTGAAGCCAACTAACACAAAATGGACTTTCAGGGAAGAGAGCTCATTCTCATGCTTAGAAAAATCTTTGAGGTTCACCCAGTATTTTGCAGCATAGCATTCTGTTTTACATCTGAGACCTAATATATTAGAAGGATGCAAAAAAACCCATTCAGATCTTATAACCAATCTCCTTCTCTTGAGCAGAAAACGTTTTTTCATGGTATTCACCTACCCTGAAAGGTTTACCTTTACAGATGTTAAAATGCAGGGAAAAGAAGGGTGGCTCCCTTTCTTCCTTACACACACACAAAATCATCTATTCCTTCCCTCTGTTCCCTGAAGGGCGTGAATAAGAAAAAAGTCCAATAATAGGAAAAAGCAGAATCTATTGAAGAGATCTAATGAGAATGAAGAGACTGCTAAGAGGGTCAAAGGTTATGTGCAGAGCAACCCTTAAAAAGAACAGGTATTAAAATCTTCAGATATTAATCCAACCTGTGACCCTAGTCACCAGTTAAAATATCAAAAGGTATTGCAATATTAACCACCAGACATTTTAGAACAGTTCAAACAGCCTGTGCAAGTCTAATTAAATCTGCCCCCAAATCTGTCACCCAGTACAGAAAAAGAAGATGGGAAAATTCATCATGACTCAAAACTAAGAGGTAGGTGGGATGAGAATACTGACGCTGGCATTTATTATGGAAGAGGATTATTATAATCAGCCCCAGCAAACAATCATCTCAATCTGTATAGGGATGAGCTTTTCATTTTCAGTATGTTAAACTTTTAATGGCAAGGAACAGTCTAGCCTCAAAAGTATTTCGTGCCTATTTTGTTTCAAGTAGTTCTACCAGGCAAATGGGTGTATTTGCACTCTAGCACACGGCTTCGTTCTAGTTGTTTTTTGTTCTATTATTCTCCTTGTCTAAAGCAAAGGTTTTAAGCCATTTTTAAAAAAGAAAGGAGCACTAACAAAGAGTTAGTTATCTTGAACAGAAGAAATCCAACACCTTTGTTTATTTAAAGTTACATGTTACTGTTCCTAATCTAGGCAAGGTATACAACTTTTCAGTTTCTTTACTCATGACTCATTCTAAGAAAGATTATTAAAAGCAAGAACATTACCTGCATTAATTAGACACCAGTGTATTAAATTGGGCCAGAGTCAGGAGTTTTCAGAATTCAGAGCAGTAATGCCAGCCAAAAGTACCTGCTGTAATAGTATGCACTGCACTCAGCCACAATCTGATTACCAAGACTCCAACATAAGCAGAATACTTAAACTGTATTACGGAAAGCACCACAATCCTACACAGTTCACACAGATACTGTAGGAATACTGACCTTCAGAACCAGAAAGAAAGAAAGATGCAAGTTATGCTATCCTTCCTCCCAACCAACGTTCATATATATATATATGTACGTATGTGTATATATATGTATGTATGTATATAGTTGTTGGTTTTCTTAATTTATCTCTTCTCTTACATAGCTATTTTCATGCTAGCTTTGCAGTACTGGAATATTGTTGATATAATATTCAGTGCACCTCTGATCTGCTTAATGTCTGACACAATTTTCCAAGATTACCTCATTTTGGACATACTAGGTATTTCAGTCTTGGCTTTGCTCATCTCTAATGTAAAATAATAATGTGTGCCTTTGCATTTGGGAGTATAAAGACGTTAGCAGCTATACCTCACCATTCAGAGGTCATGAAGATGCAGAAAATAATACAATGAATGACTGAAACTGGATGAGTTGCTCCAAAAGGCTCTAAAAGTTAGAATGAATGCGTTACAGAATGAATTTTACAACAAAGCCAGTTTTCAAACATTTTGTCTTGAAACTCGTATTTCTTTGATGTGAGAAAACTATTCAAAAAATTACTCCTCTAAGAGTATGATATATTTAAAAAACAAAACCAAAAAAAACAACCAAGAACACACTAGCACTTAAATATTTTTCCTTGTAAATCCTAGCCCTGTTCAATTTCCAAATGAGTAGCATTTTTGTGTCATTGGTTTCGATAACAGCAGTAGGCCATTATGCTATAAGAAAATGCCTGGGGTTTTCATACTGACCTGCATCACTTATCTTCCTTGCTTATGGTTATGAGTTGTTCTGGCCTAGAATACCTTTTTTAAAAGATAACAATTTCTTAAAAAACAAACAAACAAAAAAACCACACACACAGAGAGAATTAAATATCTCCAAATGCAAGTTACTGTCTTTCCCATTAAATTTATTTGATTACTAAGAAACCTTAGATCCAACAGGATGTAAAAGAGATGAAAAGCAACATTAGCTGATGTGTACCAAATCCAATCCGCTTTTATCAAGCGGCTCTAAAAAGTTATTAGTGCTACGCTGTGGAAAGAATACAGGGTGCTTCTATAACATGCTTTCATTTTTCATTGACACAGTTCATGCCTTTACACAGTGTTTTAACATTCTCCAGGCATAGGTGAAGCAAATATTGGGATGGTTAGATTTTTTTTTTTTTTTTAGACAGAATGCAATTCAAGCAGTGACAGCAATTTAGTATTGACTGCCATCTAACTGAACTTAGTCACTTCATTATTAAAATAAAAGTGCTACCATGCTTAAAAAAAAATAAAAGAAAAATTCATACTTTTCACAAGAGAGTGTGAAAAATCTTAACAAGACTGGCTCTTCTAACAAGACTTAAAAATGTGACCCTGCACAGAAAATTCATTTAAATTAAGATATAAGATATAACAATTCTGAAGCTGCCATTGCTTCATAAAAGAGCCAGCTATCCTAGGGAAGGGATCTTTTGCATTATCTAATACAGTCTCTGAGCCAAGCATCAGGGAGTCCACACAACATTTCCCATACTGCTGTATTTTCGTGTCTGCTGAGCTATTGCCATAGTACCTCATTAGATAAACTCTGCTACCACCTGATCGTACATAACATCAAAACATATTTCCTAATTGCTAAGGTGAATTCGATCTCTTAACTTCAACCAATCGTTCCTCTCTGTACTTTTAGTATCAGCTTTAACACACGTTTCTCCTTCATTGTATTTTTCCCTTCTAATTGTTTTTATGCAGACATATAGGTCCCTCCTAAAGAAAACTGAAGGAGTACTTCCAAATTTCAGCCAGAGTTGAGACATGATGCAGTCTCACCTCCTGGCCTAGCAGGAAGCAGAGTTGGTAGGGACAAACTTGTATAAGGTTAGCTGCAGGTGGGTATGTATCCCACTGTCCTCATCTGTGCTCCTCATTAAAACTCCTGCCAGTTACATCAGCCAGCAGTTCTGCTAAACTCTGGCCAAAAAATACATGTGGGGATCCCTAAGAAAATTTTAAGAGAGTATTGATTCTACTGTAGAAATTCACTATGTCACTTAACACAGGTATTCCTTGCAGCACACCCCCTTAAAAACTTTTCCCACTATTTTGCTCCTTTCTGCACCATAGAAGCTCTGACTGAGACTGTGCCAGATGATGCAACCTCTATCACAGAAAAGGTAGGAAATTAATGACTGTTTACAGCCCAAGACAGCCCAAGCAAAGATTTAAACAGTCCATGGAGTTGCATCTCATAGGCAGCTCTTCAATCTAAACCCAGAAGGTTGCAGTTGTTGAGCACAAACTCCATTGCACACCTATCAGCTAGTAGGTCTTATATCCCAGTATTCATGAAGCAACTACAGTGTCCTGCACGAGGCATGACACTCTGCTGCCTTTGCAGCAGCAGTCCTAGCAGTGGCCCATGTCATAAAAATGCCTCTGCTGGTACGTAAAATAATACCTCATTCTGACTATACTTTCATGGGTTTCTATATGCATTATATCAAAATACACTAAATGTCTTGTGCTTAATGCCAGACCTACACATTAAGCCTAGGATTCGAAAGTCAAGGCATGTTAATTGTAATAATAAGGTGCTTTAAGTAGGGGCTAACTGTCACCTGGAAACCTGACTGCATTCAGCAGCAACCCTGGTAAGCCCCATATTCAGCTGATCATCAGAAGACAGGACACTGAACACACCCCAGGAAAGTACTAGTGAACAGCCATGCAAATTTTATAGTTACTTTACTTCTACATTCTCTCTAAATATTGTAGAGACTCAGTTACCCTATCATTTAATGAACTCTGCACCTGAAGAATTTACTGTGCTATAGGGAATGGTATCTACACAAACACATGATCATGTCAATCAGCATCTAACATATGCCATACCACAACATTCCAGCATTGTAATAATTACTTCATTTGACCGTATCAACTAACAGTTTCTAAAGCTGTTAATAAACTTTAATTAACAAAAAACTGGAGTCATCCTATTTCAGGCAACATGGTCTAAAAGGTCAAGTAGAAAGGTTTCCTTTCTTTTTTTTTTTTTTTTTTTTTTAGTTTAAATGTAAAGAAGGAAATTGTTTACCAAATTAAAAAAAAAAACCATCAGTAGCTACTGAAATAGTGGCATTTTCTATGGACGAGTAACATTTTTTATGGTGACAGATAAATACGTACAAGATTAATTTACTATGCTATTTGGTAATATATGGAAATTGAATTAATCTGTTGTAATTGGTCTTTCAGTTTACCATATATTTAGCTGTCCTATTCATTTGTAAGCTGATGAAATATTATCCAAACATCGAATGCTGCTTTGGTGGATGTTTTGGCTAAATAGCTAAGGATACTGTAGCACAGAATCATATCATATACCCTGTTTACTACAGCCAAAAGACAAAATTACTGGTCCTGGTATTTCAGTTATCTGGAATTCCTGTGCTCAGAAATTTTCCCATGGCTGTTTCTAATACAGAGAGGTTTAGAAGACAGTCTTTAGCAAGTTAACCATACATTACTCTGCACTTCACTACCCCAAGTCTTAGACTTTGGCACAAGAAATTAAAGTATTTCCACACTATTACTGCAAAGATGAAACCTGAAGGGAAATGCAAGAATCAAAACTACATATTAATTTCATGAATTTGAGAAAATACAAGTTCTTCACTTACTTTCTGAGTATTTAGTTGGCTGTCTACATCTCCAATCATGTTATTTAAGAACAGTTGTTAATGGCCATCCACACAGGGATGCAGTACTTTAATACAGAATTTGCAGTATGCAGGGAGGCAGAGTTTGCAGAAAATTATTAAGAATTAACTGAAGAAGTGAATGCAAAGTGTGTTTTTTCAAAATAACTTTAAACTACTGTGTGGACTCACTCATTCAGAAATAAAATTGCTTTAATTCACGTCCAAATTTCAGCCAAATTCTGAGGGAAGTGGGCATATTAATTTATTAGAAGTCTATTATAACAACAGCACCATCACACTTAGGTAATTTGCATCAGCTATCCTAAGCAAATTAATGTAGTTGAGACCAAAGATTCGTGTTCTTCTTTCACTTGTTTCACTTAACACAGGTATGTTATTATTCAAGTTCTCACAAACTCATACACAAATACATTAAGTGCTGTGCTGAAAGTTACACATTACAGGCAGAGGTAAAAACATGTTCTGAGACACTTCAGACAGATTAGTATCAATTCACCTTCATAACTGTACTGAAATCAAGAATTAGTCTTAGCAATGGAAGAAGATAGCACTTCTATAACATTTTCTACCTCACGTGCTTTTATTATGGATCAGCTGTGGTCTGCAATCTTTCAGAAGTATTTCACACATGCAACGTACCTCACTTTTTTAAGGAGCTATGTGGGTATTAATATTGAGGCCAGCAACAGAGAAATGCAAACTGGCTGCATACTTCATCCTGTGTGTCAAGCCAATCTACAATAAGCAAAGTCAGCAAAACAACAGTTTCATTAGATTTAAATTGCCTATATTCTATAATTCCACACTTAGTTACCTCATTCTAAAATAAAGAGTCTTACATAGAAGGAAACAGTCTTAGCTGTGAATATATCTTACACATTGATTTTGAAAACTAACAATGGCATATTTTGAATCATAATTTCTAAAAGCAGGGCTGAACAAGAGGTCAGAATTCATCAATATAAAGAATTTGCAATATATGCATTCAAATCAGAAATGGCAAGAAAATCAGAAATAGTTAAGGATGTAAAGACACAGCATACCGTTGCCCACAAAGTAACTGTGAATGCAACATCTATTCATTTCAAACCTTAGTTACCTTTTTTATTTTAAGGCATCCTGACAGAGAACTTAAGACAAGGTTTGAAATGTGATGATAAGGCAGCTTTGTGGATAATTATAGGAAATATCTTCCAACCATAAGAGACACTCCGGAAGAAAGCAGAAAGGTGCTTGTGTAGAAATGAACAAGTGACAAGACAGACTAGCAGCACCAGCCAACAGATGCCTCAAAACCAAATTAAATACGGCAGATAGGGAAGTGGATAGCCCTGAAGGTCTCGAAAGCAACAACTAACTTGTATGCAATGGAATGCAGTTGGGAGAGGAAATCAGGAAAGGGATTCAAGAAGTTGGGTCTACCAAGAAAATAAAGCGTCATTTTTCAAGGAATTACTATTTCAGCTGTAAAAAATTCCGTAACAGTATCACGTAGTTTTTCCCCTCCACACATCTCTCTTCTTTAAGAGTCTGAGAAAAGGGAGATAGTCATGAGTCACTCACTTTCTTTATTGGACTCCAATCTTTATGATCTAGAAGAGATATAAATGGAGGAAGGCATAAAGTAAAGAATTCTCTTCCTGCCTCTAAAGACAGCAGTTAGGACACTTGAACAGTTCAACAAGATGCAGCCTCCAAAATGCACTTCCACACTCTCCTGGCTTGAGAAGATACGGTTTGGTTTGGTTTTTTTTTTTTTTAAAAAAAAAAAAGGTCCGAAAACATAGACATTAAATCCTCTAAAGTTTTGTAGTGGCTGAAAGTCAAGACAACAGCAATAGCCACTGCTTTCACACCTGTAGCACTTCTATTGCAACAACAACAACATATTACAGCAGAAAACATCTGTGTTGAGTTGCAGTGTGGTTCTACATGAGCAAGGAACCTAAAGTAAACACATGGCAAAGATCTCCTTACAAAAGAAATGCTATAAGATGAGACCTTAGCCATTAATATGTTACCCAAATTCCAACTAAGTTACAGTCTAAGCCTACAGTGGGACAGTATCTAGCACTCCAGACCTACACCAAGTAATTACACTTAAGTAGTCAATTAGCTTAGTTAGTTCTTTGGGATTGTTTTTTTGGTTTTGGGGATTTTGGGTTTTGGTTTTGTGTTTGTTTTTTCTCCTTTACATAATTTTATATTGATTGAAACTACTATTTTAATTAGTTGTCATTACTATTTTTGTATTTTTTTTCCCCTGAGATCAGGATCTAATGCAAGAAATACTTGAGGTACCAACAGCAGACACAATCGTTATCCAGATGAATGGGCAGAGGGCATGGAATACCCTCTGCAAACACATCATGGGACATGGCAGTTTGTGCCCACTTCCCAAGAAATTAATGTCTGAGGAAGAACATTTAAAAGCTAAAAAACCAGCCACTACACTCTGCATCCCACAGCTGCAAAGAGATGCATTGCTGAGATTACCTCTGGGTTTTCCTGCCAAGAAATTCTGGACACAAATTACTTAAGAATTTTCAAAGGATTGGCAGAGATAATCTATTTTGTCCTGGTCTTATTTTTCCTTAACAACCATATTTTACATTACTACCCTTCAAAAATGGTCTAGAAGCAATGCCTCCAGATGGGAGCATTAATGAATACCCTTTTTTTGTTTATCAGTAGAGCATTCTTTTCTTATATTAATGCCAGAAGATTTCAGGACAAAATACATTTACAAGGAATTAATTATCCCCTAAGTATACAGAGAAAATTAAGAGGTACCAAGAGTTTCAGTACTGCCAGTCTGGTGAAAACCAATGGTCACAATATTCTCGCTTGCTTATCAACTATCAAGGAAGCACCCTCAGCAATAGCCTTTTTCTCATATAATGATAGCTTCTAGTTTCCACCATTTCTTAATGTGACCAATGTGAAAGTACCTATGCTGGAGTCTTAATTGCTTTGCTTCAAAGCTGACAAAAGATCTGGAAGCTTACTGTTCCTAAAATTTTGCCAGAACTTTTTTGGCATAGATGGGCTGGACAAGACATGACTGATCGATCATCATTACTGCTAAATAATAAAAAAAAGGGGCTAATTTCATTTTAAAATTAATTCTAAATTTCATCTCTCTTTACTGGAGGTCCAAACTCTTGAATCTCTTTATTGTTTGGAGTGGCTTTTTTATTATTTTACTTTCATGATGCTTCATTTTACTCCAAACTTTCCAGAAGGAGAGGATTAAAAAAAAAACCCACCAAAAATACTTTGAAACTTCGGAAAATATAGGTTCAAATAAACATGCAATTATTAACCCACAAAACAAATGTGTATTCAGAGTTTTGCTGTGCTGATCACTAACCATTTTAACAGTGTAACCAGGACACTTGGAAGTGAAAAGACCAAAAGGGAGAAAGGAGTCTTTTGGAAGGTATTTATCTTTCAGGGTCCATAGCTAGTTAAAAGTTTAGGGAATAATCCCAAACACCTGCGATAGCACTAAACCACCCTCTGGAACAGCCTCCTTCCCTTAACACTGATTATGGATGCTTATAGAGTGGGATAGATGAATAATCCCAACTGTGCCTGTTCTTACATAAGTAATTCCTAAGCCATAGGCATTTTGAGATTGACATTCATTTCCCTATTTCTACATTGAAGATATTCTTCTATGAATAAAATAACTTGGATTTAATGAGAGAGTCTAAATTCACCTTCTATCTATGTGGAAATTATTACCTTCAAACACACATAATAAGCCAGAACTAAACACAGAGAGAATGACTTACGTTTTGTTGACACTCTTTTATCACTCAAGATGAAGATAAATGCATGTTCATCTTTGTGTGTTTCTTTGCACAATTTTTTGCTATTTCTGCACTGTTCTGAAATGCACACTATGAGTTTCAAATCTCTTCGCTGTCTCCATTTTCAAGTCTTGGCAGTTAGGAATATATGAATTACCAAATACTACATAACCACCGAATGCTTTGGGTCCAGATTCTTGGACACGTTCCAGCTGCTTTGCATTTTTGTAACTTGCAGCTCCTGGTATCTGGCCCCCTGGAATTTCCTCTTTTGTAGGGAGAATCTTTCAGTGGTAGAAAATTACTGTTGGCAAGAGACACCTAGGGTTGTGCATATAAGAGATTTTCCTTTTTACAGCCAATGTGGAAAAATACATAAAGTAGATATCTACATATTTCATTCTTCTAGATTCCAGCTGGATCCCACTAAGCACTTGTTTCTGCAAAGCAGAACAATGTGGGTGCTTCCACTGACTCTAAATACCTTACTGCATCAGGATAGAGCATTTTCCACAGCAGTAAGAGATACAAAATCCCTCAAGACATGAAAGAACTGAACTTGTTTTCTTGCTGTGTGTTTTATCCACTGCATACGCAAAGGGCAGCATTGTCATTGGGCACTTTCTCCAAAGACTGTCCACTGAAACTGTCGAGGGATGCAAATAAACAGTCCACCCTGAATGTACTATTAGCTATACTAACAAGTTAGGAAAATGAGAAACTGCCATAGCTTCCTCATATCAAAGAGAAAGTAGTATGCATGCAAAGGTAACCCTGACCTGAGGATACACTAACATGATAACAACATGAGAAATGGCAGAAATGAGCAACATGGTATAATAACAGAACAGGGGTACCAGCTTAATGGAATTGTTAACCATGGCAGAAATCACCTGGGCTATGATACCCCATATAAAAACAACGGTGTAAAAATCAGCAAAATCAGGACCAATGGGGAAAGATTGGAGGGAACAAAAGTGGTAGAGAGAAAGAATTTGCAAGGGGAAAAGGGGGAAAAATTACTATAAAAGATAGCAAAATAATTCAGTCAGAATTGACCAGAGTAACTGTCAAGCACTCATGTGGTTGATCACCACAGTTTGCACAGGTCAATAAAACTGCTGCTTCCATCATGCCTGCCTCTGACTTACTTGCAGAGTCACAAGCAGACAGACATATTTTCCCCAGCATCGGTGAGGGAATACTTGGAGCACTCTACCTAACATCAGCTTGGAAACACGTCAACTTTTCCTCTCTGCAGAAAACATCTGCAAATTTGACAAATCTAGGTCAAATTCACCACGTCGCAACAATTTCAAACCATATTTTTAGCAAACTTAGTGTTCAACAAAAATAAAAAATTAACTACTCTGCATACACCAGTCCTTTTATAATTCTCAGTGCATGAAGCCTTCTACAGAAAATATATAAGCTTTGTTAAATAGGAAGTTTCGGAAAGCTTTTTTTATAAGCTTTCTAAGGTATTGTTTGCTACATTCCATAAAAAGAGAGCTACTTATGATGAGGGAGAGGAAATGGATTGCCAATTATATGCTTAGCAGCAGGCCTGTCACAGACAACAGAACTGTTCTCAAAATATTGACACCAAATCCATCTCAAAAGGAAACATTTTCTACTAGGATAAGCACTCAGAAAAAGCCAGGGACTAATCTAAACGTGACTATAACATTCTGAACATCCGAGATTCACAAAAAGCAGGCTTTTAAATCTCAACTTGCTCTCCCATATGACCTTTTCAGCTTTCTTGGCTGGAAAAAAACTTTAGTCTGAATGATTTGATCTTCACTGATTCTAGACCCTTCTGATTTTAGATAACTGTAATTCTTCCATTTTCTTCCAGGAAGGTAATTTCCAGTTCTACGCACACTTCAGGCACTTTAAAGCTTACATGAGCCTAAGTCAACACAATCAGCAAAAGGACCACCCACAGCCATTTGCATCCCCTCCCTATACAGCTGCCTCTCTTCTGGCACATGCATTCAGTGAGCAGGATCTGGGAGCTGTCCTGAAGTAACGTAAACAACTTAGGATATTTGTCAGGTTAGTTTTTAAATCCAGATCAACTCCCAGATCTCATCCATTGCATAGCCCCACAAATATTTGTTTATACACAGAGAAGGGCCTGTATGGGGCTCCTTCAAGAGCAGTGCCAGCCTCTGTCAACTTTTAGGGTATGAGAACCCAAGAATCAAGAACTGCCCTAACTGCAAGACATTTAAAAAACCCCAAACAAACAACCAAAAAAACCAAACAAACCAAAAACCCAACAACATACAGACAACAAAAAACCCAAAAACCCACTTAAAAACCAGAATTATTCTCAAGAGATTTGAAACCTACTTCTACAGATTAAAGAGGTTTGGACTAGTGATGCTTGGACAAAATACTGAACTGCTTAGTCTGAAATCAGCTCTTCATTCAAAAAGCCTTTTTTGGGTCTGAATTACCAAAAAGGCAGCAATGGCACATTTGCATCAATTCATTGTTGATAACTTTGAATTAAGATAGTTGAATTTACTCCATTGTAAGGCTGAAATAATCGTAACTAGGACAAACAGAAGCTCTCCTTGCCTACCTTAAAGGTTTGCATTAGTATAGCTATTACCAATGGCTTTGTATTAGTACAGCTATACCAAACACCAAAGCCCAAGTAAAATGATGTTCAAGATGCACACCTAAACTTCAACTGAAATCTGTTTTCTCTGTTAATCAAAGGCTTTTCAGGCATTCCTACTTCTATCACATCTAGGGATCTTTAAGACCTGACTTTCAAAGGTTTGATACTTACAGTTTTATAGGGAAAAGGTGGACAGACTTCAGAGGAGAAAACCAATTTTTGGAAACTCTTTTTTTTCCTAGAAATTTAAGTTTCACCTCAAGCATAACACTCTTATTTAGGAATACTTTTTAATACCACTGTATTTAAAATTTTAAAAAAATACAGGCTTGGTTACATAATCAAACCAGAGGCTAAGTATCTTCTCAGCAAAGACAAAGAAATTTTAATACATAACTTAGTCCTGTATTTCATATAACTTAACCATATAGTGTACAACACCAAACTCTCACAAAAAATAAATTGGTACAGCAGAATAAAACCCCCAACAGTTCTTAAATGCTTTTATATTTTCCACCGTATCGTGGAGAATATCAGATGGAGAGACCATAAATGGCAGATTTCAGTTTATATAAACTTGTTCCAAAAGCCACAGATGAACTCTGTTCTAACTTACCACAGAGGAACTGAAGGCCTTGCCATTGGGATTTGTATCAGGAAATACTGAGAGCACGCACAAGAATCTCCCATGATTTCTCTCTAGAAAAAGTGTTTCCTTATCTGATCAATGTGTCTTAATCGTAGGCAAAAAACTAATAAAGTTTAATTCAGTTTGCAAAAGCAGTTCCAGAAATCTCTTTCCAAACGTGTGGGGAAAGTTCCCAGATCCATCCAGGCTTTGTGCAGCTCTTGCCATAAATCACAGCAGACCTGCGACCACTCTTACCTACGTACAGATGCTACGTATATGTTGAACATGCTACATGGATCCTTGGCTTTTTTCCTCTTTCAGTTGCTAGATACCATGTACAAGAACACCTATTTGAAAAAGAAATCCTTGGTCTTCAGATCCAGAGGTTTCATGGCTTCTTTCTCAGAGAAAAAAAGGTCTGTCTCTCCCAAACAGAAATAATGGTAGTATTGCTCAGAGAAGGAGATGCCAACAGAGCAAAGATTTAAAATGAAAAGGACAATTACTCAAGAGTGTAAAGGGAGGCAAGTGAAATGTTCCAATCAAGTCCCGAGGGAGGATTTGGGATAGTCTGAATGTTACACATCTTAGTACTCCCGATCCATGGCTGACTCCAGCACATTCAGAAGAGTAGCCGCTCTTACCACCGTGCAAAATACACAAACAAATCCAGGCATTTTCATGCTCTACCACTACACCAGCAAAAGCTCACATTATATGACTCCTTAAGGTAACATTAAAAAGACACAAATCCCTGAAATACAATACTCCTTCTGTACTGCTATACCACAATTAAACAAAGCTTATTCAACTGAATTTCTACAACAAACTACCTTTACAGAAACAGATGCTACTTCATACACAGTGAAAAGGTTTTTCCCAATACCCTTACGTAAGGCATCATCTCTTCTAAGGTAACAATGGCATTGTCCATTTGAACAGTGCAATGTCTAATTTTCGGTCAAAAGTGGTTATTAAATCTCTATTTTCAACCAAATACAATTTTTAACTGGTCTTTAGAATTTATTTCTAGGTACTAACCTAAAGGAAGAAAACTGTTTCCCACTCAAAGCAAATGCTGCAGCCTTTTACTAGCGCTAACAGATGTTCTGCTGAAGAATGTCAGCCATGACTCAGACTCGCTTCCTCCAAACAGGAGATCTTAAGCTTTGGCATTCGGGAAGCCCTGCAGGCATTAAGCTATAAGTTTTCTCCTCCCACCCTTGCTTCTCTGTGTTTTAAAGTGAAAAAATAATATTCTCCTATCAGCAGCAGCAGCTTTCAGATGGAGCTGGGCCTTTAAGAAAAAGATCAACTAAGACACACAATAAGGAGAGAGGAGGAAAAAAAAAAAAAAAAAAGAAACAGGAGCTGGCAGAAAAGAAACCACAAGCTAGACACCATTGCTTCTCTGCTAATATTTAAACTCTGTTACAGCTATACAAAGGAGAGTAACAAGGAACCTGCAAGAATTACAGTACCAGTAAACTCACAAAAGTCATTGTTCATTGTGGGAGCCACACAGCCAGCTCCAGCCTTCTCAGCAAGGCACTGCCAGATCCCTCATGCTGAGCTGAAGGGAATTTCCATATTTTAAAAGACCTAAGAGTGGAAAGCGAGCTATAATATTTATTTGCCCTTTAAACAACAAACATACATGCACAAAAGAACAGGTTACACATACACAGAAACGAGTGTCAGGATGCGTGCCAGCTACACCTTTCCCATCAGAAGCTGAACAGGGAAAGGCACTTTAAGAACCTGCCTAGAAAAGAACAAAGAGTCCATCTTCGGTCCCAGCGCCCAAGTAGAGATAAGACAACCAGTAATTCTAACTACTTGCTTGACGTAAATCACATAAAAAGTCAGCTGATTAGATCTAGCCAAAATTCAGGCATCCTGCTGATGCAGAAATAAATAAAGAGCCATTTTCCACAGGTTCAGGGTGCTGCCACTGCAGGGAGGCTGGGCTCAGTCCAGCTGACAGCGTTGCTCTGTGCCATTACAGAGACCTTTTTAACTGGAGCTCTGAAATTTAGGACAATGCATATAGTTGTGTCAGCTCTCTTTATTAAGGTCCTTGCAGATATTTGTTTGACACTATGTATTTTCACTAGATCAAAGCATCTTCTATGTTCGTTAGGCAAAGTAAAGAGCATGCTGTACTTTCCCCCCTTCTCTCAAAGTTTGAAACAAAGCATTAAGAACCAAGGTATGAGCCATTTATCTGTCAAAGGATGATTAAGAGCCTCTGGTAAATAAAGATCAAGGATAGTTAAGGGCCTCTGGCAAAGCTGATGGTGCAGTCTGTCCCCATCCAGCTTTAAAAAGCTGGGCCACAGAGGCTCTTACTGCTATTACAAAACAGAATTTTTTGGAAAGTTTAAAATTTATTCCCTATAAGATCCATAAAGTTCAGCACCTGTTCTTCCTGTCTATAGTAACTTCTGCTTTTTCCTTTCTCTGATTTTCTGTAATATTTGAATTAAAATGTCTGTAATGGCTGGTCAGTAGTAGGCTACTAGCTGACATTAATAACGATACTGCTACTCTGAAATGTTGTGTTCCTGTTATTAAAAACAAACAAACAAACAAAACAACAAAAAGCCACAAAAAACTGAATGAAATAATTTAGACTTCTGCCTGCCTGCTTATGTTTGCAGCCTGATCAAAACTCAGATTCATAGTTTGAAGGTGTTTAAGAGCTGATGTATGAATCTAGCTCTATGGATATGGATAAGTAAAAGCTGATCATAAAGAAAGGAGTTGATCACGGGGAAACAAACAAACAAAAAAGCCCATCAACTTTAATTTCTACTGAACATTTGGATTACACTAGGAAAGAAACACTACAGAAATGTCTCTAGAGACTGCAGTTTGGGGACTCTCCATTATAGCCTGGGATGCTTTAACAGATGACAATGCTAGACTGACTAGAAGTTATCCAGCTGAACATTTTGCTGACAGAAAATGTTATTAGTGAAAAGTGAAATAGGTTGTAATTGACAATTTTTTTTCCTAAGGAAAAAAAAACAGGAAACAGGGAAAAGGGTTTTGTTTCAGGCTTTGTTTTAACATAGAAAACAAGAGATTTATACCTAAAGTATTAAGAATAAAACATTTTTATTAACTCCAAAAGGTAGTTTAAGAATTGCTTTCACCAGAAAGATTTTTTTTTAATTTTTTTAATTCCTTTTCAGGATAGAAAACACATGTGTTTTGATTATAAGGAAAAAATTCATGTCTTCCCATGTGACTACATCTCCCATAAACTAACACAGTATCCTCACCTGTTCCTCATCTCTTAGGGGACGCTTGTGGGAATTCCAGGATTCGCTGCCTCTTAAGAGGCGTAGCTGTGGTCCACTGAGGAGGATGGAAGCATGAGAACTTCCAATCCTGACAAGACTCCAAGGAGTGCATCTCAGATCTAAGATTCCAATACTTCAATGTACACTTTTAAGTGGGGGGGAAATCCACCAGTATCCAGACATTTTTGGAAATACCTTACTTCATCATTTTTACTCTACTGAAAAATACGGAGTGCAATTTCAGCCAGACCTGATTTCTTTATACAGAGCCAAGCACAAAATACAGGAGATCTCCATGTAACTACATTTGGACAATTCTCCAATACAGGAAAGTCACCTTCGTTTGAAAGCATTATAGTCATTGCTGCTTAACAAAAAGATTAAGAACCACTCAGTTAACTAGTCTGTATCAAAGTCGTGACCAGCAGTGGTCCTCAGCACAGCAGAGTGGTGCACAAACCTGGTTACTCCATGCTAGGGGAGGAGAAAATTTAATTCCATTAATTAATTCCATTAAAGCTGATGGTAGTGTTCACTGCTAATATCACCAAAACATCTACCACTGCCTCTCACTTCAGATGTTTCCTTTGTTTTAGCACGTCTAGTAGGAATTGTGTCTCAAAGTACACTGAATGTTTGTCATTGACCAAGGCTTCTTTTTTGGAAGTGTATCATAGGAATGACTATATATTGCAAGAAACTTTGGCTCTGAGCAACTATTGTCTCTACCTTTGACTCATTGAAGCTCATTCAAAATTTCCTAAAAGCCACTGAATGACAGTTTCAGTCTGAATGAGGTACCCACATCTGAGTAGGAGCTTGCATACAAATAAAGAGCAGAACTGCACCAAAATCAAGTAGCAAGTACAAACCACACAGCAACATTATGCTTTACACAGATGCAATCTTTACTGGTTCAGCTAGTGATGATCTGAATTTTCACTGCATATATATTTCTTACGAAGAGGCTCTCTATTTGTTTGAATTTCTTCCTCCTCTGTTGTTGGTTGTTTTGGTTTTTTTTCATCTGTCCCATTCTTGGTTTTCTTTTTATCTCTAGTCTAGAGTGGTATTCAGAAGAAGAATCACTGAATACATTTGGCAACCTACATTTAAAAAACTGCTCTGCAAAATCCACGATGGAGCCAGACATCGTCTTTATGGCCAAAGCCTTGGAAATAAAATTTTGGCATGAATTACAGAATACCCAAATACATTGGAGTGGACCTCTGTGCATCATAATTCAAATTACTCATATTCTAATGCACTGTAAACTAGTATGAAAACTAATTTACAGCACAGATAAAGGTCATGCAACTATGGAGAAAATAGAAGCAAATGGACATTTCATTTGTTCTCAAAGAGAATAAAACTTTGCACAATGTGGACTGTTCTTCAGAGATCTTTAAGGTAAATATATTTTTATCAAACAGGTAAATACAGCAAAAAATGAAAATCAAACCTATTGTCTTATCAGCTTTAAATGGTTTTCTTTTTTAGTATCTACCTTTCAGACCTTATGAATCCTTATTTACCTGTCTATAGTTAAGCCAATAGCATAATGTTCAGAAATGCCCCCCCCCCTTTTTTTTTTTTTCTTTTAATGTGGTACTCAGTGCCAGAATTACAAAGCTTTTTAGGTATCTAAAAATACAATCAGGCACCTACTGTAGATTTTCAATTCCTGTCTTAAAAACAAAAAATGTCACTTCTCAACACTTTGGAATAAAACAAAAACAAGTGACTGGCAGGAACCTGCTCAGTAAAAGATTATTCTAGTTTGTAGATAACAGGCAGCAAAGCACCTTTCTTGGAGCTGCTGGCAGGCAGCTAGGCTCTAGAAGAGAGTGGAGATTAAGATAGAGTGGAGATAAAGACAGAAGCCACCACAGTGGTTTCTATTTGCTCTAGATGTCTCCTTAGGCAGCATGCGAGTTTCTTTGCATTGCCTTTCAGAGATGCCTTCTTCCTCCCTGTTCCCTGAGCCCTTTTTAGGTGACTTAAGCACCTCCTTTTAAATTCTGGATTTTGTTTCCCATGCCAGATGTCTAAAAATTAGGCCCTGCAGAACATAATTCAGAAGCTTTTATTCAAACAATTCATATTTTGTAAAAACACCCTTTTAACTGGCAGCAGAGGAGCTACATTTAGAAAGATGGAGAGGAAAAGAGGAAAGCTATTCAATAACAAAACAAGCAGTACATGTCAACATTTTGTACAGTAGAAGTGACACATCTTTCTTCATCTACAAAAAAAGAACGGAGTCAATGATTTAGCTGTTTGTCCAGAGGCAAAAATGATTAAAACATTGAACTGGACATTCTTTGAGCAAAGTGATGGAACAGTTCATGCAGAGAACATATATATTTATTATGACTCAGCCAAGTTCCAAAAAGGGCACGTAGCAACATATACAAGCTACCATTGTCAAACAATGAAGAACTTCTACAAGTCCTTTGGTAATTCAACAAAACAAAAATACCTTGAGACAGCTAAAACACTCTCTCAGTAAATGTTGAAGGTTCACTTTACACCTCTGAGATGCCATTTTCTTGAATCAAATAAACCTTAAGTCTCAGAGGTGAACTGAAATTTCAGAACAAGTGCACATGCCTGGGACACTCTTAGATTTAAAAGGTTTTAAAGTGATTTAGAACATCACAAATGCCTATATGTAGTAATATTGCAGTATCCAAACAAACTGAGCTTGAGAGGAAGTGAATCACAGTTTTTTTTATAACATGTTCAGAAGCCTCTCAAAACACCAGCAGTATACGTAAAATTCAATTGACATTAACTCCTCTTAGAAAACGGGGCTACACAACTGCAGCGAAATCCATCTCCTAATCAAGTAATCTAGTTATTGCCACAATGACTCCATTCATCCCGAGATAAGAAATCATACTGGAACAGAAAGCCATGCTTCTTTAATTTGTTTCCTGCCTGCAGGCTAAGGTCCTGCACACACGCACACAGTCCCACTGACCTCTCTTGAGCCAAGGCTTGTGGACCTTTTCTGGTGACTGCACTTCATAGCTTTCAAGCTACTGTGTTCAATGTAACATAAAAGAGGATGTTCCTGGGTAGTTCAAATTTAATACACTAATAGTGTTCTGCTCCTTTAAAATTTAGAAGCATATAAATAACAAATCATTACAGTGACAACTACCGAATTTCTATGTTTACAGAAAACTGGCAGTTCATAAATATTAAAGTACGCTGTTAGCAACGAAGTACAACATATAGATGCTATTTTTCCTAAGGATAGGGAAACAGTAACCATCACTGAAATAATTCATCATTTATAGACCTTTGAATTTTAGAGCCACATGACTGCACTACAATTTTTCTGTTAAAATTCAAAAAAGTATGTTTGTTATCCCTTTGATGAATGTGCTAAAGGCAATGGAAACAGTAACCATTACTGACAGATTTCCCAATGATATAGTGGTATTTGCCACTTAATCATCAATACAGTTTTTTAAATGAGCCCTCATATTGCCAAACAACTATCATGTAGCTTCATTAAAGCTAAAACATAGGAATCCGGTCACAATTGGAGATTGCAATCATGCATCTATAATTTGCATCACGGAAGTGTTACAGTGGGGAGAAATACACTCCAAGGCAAGCTTCCCTTAGGGCTCATTACAGGAAACTTCTAACGCCTCCAGAGTTAGAAAGGAACACAATCAAATTTGATATCTAGTCAAACCATGCCTTGAAAGTATTGTGACAGCTCCCAGAGTCCTTCAGCTAATTTGTATGACTTTTGCAGTCCGAATCTTTTGCCTTTCAATCTCAGTGGATACTACCCACCTTAGTTTTTCCTCAAAATAATTTCCTTCTTGTAATGTTATCAGTCAGAAAGATCCTGACAGTAAAATATGAATCGACTAACAACAAAATTACCAAAAGTAGCCAAACAAGCTATACAGAAGAACCAAACTGGAAAACTAGGAATATTTTCTGTAGTCAATCTCCCCTTGCTATAATAAGTTTGGATGTTGTAACAACAAGCAATGTGGCTATCCTGGAGACTATTTTCTATCCAAATTGTAGATGATTCTGATATGAGTTTTTTAAAGTAGGAAGCTTGGGAGGAAAAAGTTCTTCTATCAAGGTTTGTTCAAACAAGAATTTTCCATCTTACTTCAAAAACAACCTCTGTCAAATCCCCAAGTAAAGTTTTCTTGAAAGATTTAATGAAGTTGTAGAGATCAGGACTAACTACAAGATTGGAAAAGACATACTTATTGGCAGGTAAATTACACTAAGATTACTCTATGAAGCTTAAGCTGACTTCTCAAAAGCTTCCAGATTCAAATTTCTCTCCTGTTAGGTACTTTTCTTTCCCTCTTCCTGCTGCACACACAGGAACCTTGGAGAATTTTAACAAGTTGTGTCTACATTATCCTGTTACAGTGCCCAGGTATGTCTTTCAAAGGCCCAAACTGCTGCTTGCCCATGCTGTGCTGGCCTTGAACCTCACTCAGGGCATCATAAAAGTTGCCTTGTTGGAATAGTGCAGAGGAAAAAAAGAAACTCAGGACCCTCCAGTATGTACCCTCCATCAACCTGGATTCCTTAACATGCACTTCCCATTATCCTCACGCCTCACTGTCCCCCCACTCTCATACGTGGCACCCCTCTTCAAATACACACACTTGGCTGACCTGATGTTGTCACACCAGGAACAAAGTGACAAGGAAGTCCACCACATCACATAAGAAACCTGCTCCAGATTCAGTGGGTTACACGTGCACTCCTTCCTGGAGCTAGAGCCTGCCTCATTTCTACAGTGAAGAATGTGAGCCACTTAAGTAATCTGGCCACAGTGCCCAGTTCCACATCCTCCTATTCACCAGCTTTCACACATGGCAACCCTCAGAGCTGGAGCTCTTGATCCAGCGCTGTTAGCCAAGGGCTAATGTTACTGCCACGACTGCCAAACAATCCAAGCCTGCCCAGCAACCAGCAGCATCCCACAGATGGTTTGCTGGGTGAGGGTTTGTAACTACAACACTCTTGAATGAATTGGTTCGCTGAAGTTTGTGTCTCAGAATGTAAGTTGTTCATAGTCTCTGCTGCATGGAAAGCAGAAGCTTGCACAGAGAGAACTGAAGAGGTTGTCACATCTGCTTTGTTTTCGGTCACACGTGGCATCCAGGAAACTCCTCCACTACACAGAATGTGTACATGTTATATGGCTTCCATTGTACTAACAGTACTCTTATTTCCCCACAGACACCAGGAGAAGACTGCAGAGAAAGGGAGCTCTTTCAGGCTAAATAACAGGGAATCTTCCCTCCATATGCAATTAGGGTGAAGACAAAAGGATAGCATCAGCATACGGTTACCAACAGTTACTATACTGTATTTTCACCTAGGTTTTTTGTTTGTTTTGTTTTAATAAGAGTATCAGTAATGTTCTCCTAATAAAAAAAATCAATTTGCTTCTGGCAAACAAATATGCCAGCAACAAAGGTGAAAATTCTCATTAATCTCTCAACACATAGTTGAGACTTGGAAAATACTGCTTATAGAGAAAACCCTTTGTGTCAAATATATGAAGTGTGGGCATCTTCAGAAGTGCTTACAATGTTCTTATCAAACCATCAAACCTTGTCAAAACTTGCATAGTTTCAGATTTTACAATAACTTTGAATCCCAGCCTGGGTTGTCAAAATTTTTTTTAACCCAGTTGTGAGAGAATCTATGCTTTGTTAAAACCTAAGCTGATATTTTTTAAGTTAGGGTTGAACTCCAAATTCAATAGATGTGATTCTAAAAAAAGCTATAAATGCTTTAAAAATGCCAGAGAATTCATAACAGGGATCTAGAAGCAAAATCAGCAACTTGTGGTATGTTCAAAGGTTGCATTTTGGGGAACTTCTCTAGTGAAATCTCTGAAATACTGGATTATTTGAACCTATTACAGAAATATATCACATGAACAAAAGCATTTTTTAGTGGAGTTCTTTCATAACTCAAATTTTTAAGTGCTTATGAAACAATCGAGAAAGATTTAATCTTTGCTGTTTCTAGCTTTTTTCCAAAGATTACCAAAGTAAGGAGAACTCATCTGAGGATGAATCAGCTTCCACTAGATCAACTGCTCTGTATTAATTTCCCAAAGCAGTGTTGTTTTCTAGTACAGAGACTTGAGTTATTCTATCACGTTACCTTCAATAGGATGTACTGCCTGGAGAACTAGAGAGAAGGGCAGAAGAAGAGACAAAGCTAATGTAGTACTTTCTCCACATCATCCTCTTTCATGTAATTTCCTCAGATTCACATAGATCTCAGGAGATCACTTTCAGGGAGCACATTTCTTGATCTTTCTAAAGGAAAGAGGAAAGGGGTAAAAAGGCCTCTGTGTCGTAAGTATCTGTATGCAATTCTGCTAAAGACAACTGGTGAAGTTCTTTTATTTCTGCGTAGGAGATAATGATGTCCTTCAATAGCAAGCATGGAAAATTCTGTCAGAATTTGGATTTGTGCTGAACTGCAGACAATATGAGGAAGACTTACTTGCACAAAAGGCAACTGTTAGCCACTCTGAGAAAGTATAGTGGCAGTTGGTAGTATAAAAGTTCCAAACAAGAACACTTCAGAGCATAGAATCATTTAAATATCTCAAAGGAATTTCCAGAATCAAAAGCAAGATGAACCTGCAGAATGTGCCCAGGAGACTGCGGTCAGTTAATGAAATCAAGAAGAGCCTCCAAATTACACTGCAGGATGAACCTGGCAGCCTGAACATCCCTGGGGGGCGGCGGGGGGAGGGGGAATGGTGCAACACAAGCATTTCTCCACTTTTCTTGGAGAGAAATATTCAAGATATTGAGTTATATCCATAGCATGTAAAATGCATTATAACAGGGAAACATTATTTTAGCAAGAGAGATTGTTATTTTTGTTACCTTATCCTTTCCAACTGTTCAGATCAGCAGCTGATTAAATCATAGGTCTGTTTCTTCTAAATCAGATGCAAAGACAAAACACGAGGACTGCAGCTGAGTTTTTTCTCTTAGCTGTGTGTCATCTGCTTTTAAGATCTCACAATATATTGCAGTACACAATATACGGCACAACATATTTGCAGCACAAAACTGTTTAATCACTCACAACCTGATGTAACACTGACACAAGCTGAAATAGCATATACCATACTAGATTTACTTCCCCTCTCCCTTATTTCTTGCAGACGTAGGCTTGAGAAAAGTAAGTTTCAAAGTCTTGCTCCTCAGCTGAGCTTTCTTAAGTTCAAGAGGATTCAGAACAAGGATATCTGTCCTGAAGTCACCTCTGATTTATTTAGTTTGAAATTTCTGCCAAATCTGGTTTCTTCCTCAATCTCTGCATGCCAACTAAAAACAAACAAAAAAAATTTGAGTCTTGCAAATTCCTTACCGAATCTCACAATAAATTGTTGTAAGAGCAGACCTACAAAACCTCTGAAGCCAGAGATCAGTTAATGTCAGTACAGACAGAAGCAGCAAGGTGTCCTACAATATTTAGGTTTAAATTGAAGATGACTATCCCCAGCTCAAGAAGACATACTCACAGAAAGTAGTTAAGCCCTAGATTACATTGCACAGGGACATGAGGAGCCTCCATTCTTAGAAATATTCAAAACTTTACTGAACAAGGCCCTCAACAACCTGATCTAGCCTTTACATTGGCCCTGCACTGAGTAGGTTTGACCATTCGACCTCCAGAGGTGCTATGTTTCTATGTTTCCATAGAAACATCTGAATGTTTCTATGATATATATTGCTCAATGCACAAACCTCCATTAAGTACATGTGCAAGCCTGGATGGTGCTGGATGACTACAGATGCATTCACACACACTAGTTCTATTCCCTGTAATGCTTTTGTGTGTTAAGAGCCTTGTCAGGTACTCCATAGTTGGCAGCTAGCAACAAACCACAACATACAAAGAATATTTTTGAGATTTTGGAGAAGCTACAGGATAACATCTAATAGTGATTGTATGAGCCTTACTAATACTTTACCTCTGCAAAGTCAGAACAATTTAGAATGCTTATTGTCAACCCTGATTTCAGAGAACCTTCACTGCCTATAGGAAAAACTGCATTTATGATGTATCCATTCAAAATCAGAGTTCAAGAGACAGCCGGAGGATCTCCTAGCTATTTACCAGCTAGCTACCTTTTCCTGATTCATCATGTTATTGCAGCAGAGCTTCCCTGACTGTAGGCCAAACCTGGTCTGCAGATTCTTTGCTTTTCTCAACACCAAGCCTGAATTCTGCACCATAATCCCAAGACACCGTATGGAATAAAAGAAACATGGTTTGCAAGTCAGCCCTAAGGAGGAAAGAAATCCACAACTTTAGATTCAGATTTTTACAGAACTTGTGTAAATTGATGTCAGTTAATAAGGCTGAGCTGGTCTAAATCAGATGAGAAGAATCTGGTCCTGAGAGTCTCATTTTCAAAATGTAATGTACCTGTGCTGGTTTTGGCTGGGAGAGGTTATTTTTCTTCATAGTAGATAGCATGGGGCTATGTTTTGGATTTGTGCTGGAAACAGGGTTGATAACACAGGGATGTTTTCGTTACTGCTGAGCAGTGCTTACACACAGCGAAGGCCTTCTCTGCTCCGCACCCCATCCCACCAGCGAGCAGGCTGGGGGTGCACAAGAAGCTGGGAGGGGACACAGTCGGGGCAGCTGACCCCCGCTGACCAAAGGGGGATTCCCTACCATATGACATCATGCTCAGCATATAAAGCTGGGGGAAGAAGAAAAAAGGGTGGACATTCGGAGTGATGGCGTTTGTCTTCCCAAGTAACCGTTATGTGTGATGGAGCCCTGCTTTCCTGGAGATGGCTGATCACCTGCCGGCTGATGGAAAGTAGTGAATGAATTTTTTGTTTGGCTTTGCTTCTGTGCGCGGCTTTTGCTTTACTTATTAAACTGTCTTTATCTCAACCCACGAGTTTTCTCACTTTTGCCCTTCTGATTCTCTCCCCCATCCCACCAGGGGGGAGTGAGTGAGCGGCTGTGTGGTGCTTAGTTGTCAGCTAGGGTTAAACCATGACAGTACCATGTATTTATCAGAGCAGGACTCCATTTTGTTAATGTTTGTTTATTCTGTTGCCCCAGCATTTGGCAAACTGTTTTCATGTCCAAGACGTTTAGCGTTATTGCTTGTTAGGGTGTACATGGAGCTGTAAGAGAGCTTAGAGCTTAATTCATAAAAGTAGTTACGTGTAATTCTGTAATTTTGTCATGGATCTCTTATACAGCAGTCAGGCTGCAGGCTGAATACTTGATTCAAAGAAAGGAACAGCTGCATTACATGAAAAGATCGTAAAATGCTGGACAGGTGCTGGGAAACTGCAGCTCCACACAGAGTTACGGCCTTGGGAAAACACCCCCATTTGGCCACTGATAGATTAATCACATTGTCTCTGATTACGTCTTTTTCCTCTAAAGATCTGCCCTAATTGATTATTCTCTATATTTCTTAAGACTGAAAGGACCTCTTGTGAAAGACCCAAAGGTCAACCCTTAAACCACAACTTTTCCAAGTCCTCTAATCTGAAAACCTGCTAGACAAAGGTCTGTCAGCATGGAGGCTCTTTGATTCCATACCACCTCAGATGTCCACCTCCTATATCATACAGGCCTACTTTATTTATTCTCATAGTGACTTCCTTAGTTTGTGGCTACCTTTGGAAGCACACTCTCCCTCACCTCTGGGGGAAGATGCTAGAGATATCTTGCTTTTCCTAAGCATTTACCAGCATCTAATGAATGGTATCTCTATCCCCTACTCTGTGTCAGGTGCCCACACAGAATCCGAAACTCAGAAGACAGCTAACTACTAGGTTATAAAGTGAGGGAAGGGGCTTAGGAGGCACTAGCTACTCATTCTTCCCAAACATATGGGGATCAATGAGGTATTCATTGTCTACTGGAATTTAGAATACTCTTAAAAAAGAAAATGCTACCTATGTACCCATGCCCATTTTGTCAGCTTCTTACATCAGCTATTCCTGCCTTCTCCCCTTAAATAATTCTTCCAACCATATTAATATTTTTAAAAGTCTACTGAGACTATTATACTGAAAAAAGGAGAATCATCTTATAATTTAAGACATAAGTTGCTATGTTTTTGGAAACTAAATAGAATTCATTAGAGACATACATTTACCACTAGCTTCTGATATTCTTGCAGCTACCTATTCTTCAGAACACTATAATGAGAGTTTTAATAAAAACTGGTTCCTATATGCTGAAGCATTAACTCTTGTGAAATGGAAATCACCTTATCTAAAATAAGATGAATAGAGTGTAGGACATCACAAATTACCTTTTGTAGAAAAAGCCTCTTGCAAAAATATAAGGCAACTAAGACGTTTGCTATAGCGTCTGCTATAATTTTTTATGAATGGACTTATTCTATTGGGTTCATTTTCTTTCCCCCATTTTCTTTTATAGCATAAAGCCCAATCCAATAGGGAAATGACATATCTCCTGCAGGACTCAATGTCCTTCAGCTTCCCTTAAAACAAACAAGGATCAAGGGGGTCCAGCACCTCTTAGAGCTCATTCTTGCATGATGAGTCCCATATATATTGTCAGCATCATATGACGATTGTATGGAACAACAAGAAGTTAAAACAAGAGATAAGTCTGAATGAAAAATCTAATGTCAGATTTCTTTCAAGTCTGTATACAAGTCCAAATTTTTTAAATTGTGATACCCTTTCAATTAATCTAAGCAAATCCTCAGTAAATTCATAGTATTTCAAAATTGTTACAGATGGTCAGTGATTGAGGGGGCAACCTGATGTCCATATAATGCACTTTTTATTTTCAGAGAACAGTCAGGGCTTTCTGATGTTAAATAGGACATGCAAAACTGAGGCACGCAAAAAAATACTAGTCAGTTTTGGCTATTTTTTTCTGGAACTCAGGAAAGAACTTCAAAATCCAGAAATTTAGTTGTGCATTTGTACAACATTATTAAAAACCAGTGAAGAAATTGAAACTGGATACATGCATGCAGCAAACTTAAAAGTAAATGCAAGCAGTGTTTGACACAGAAAACTGCATGCTCCCTCAGCCCTTGTGAATGAAGGTAGTTTATAGTCTGCTTTGTAGCACAAATATCTAGTGAGTATATTGTCTCTTTAGAGTTCAAACTTACGGGTGTTTAGAAACATAATTTTCAAAGTCACATTGCTTTATGACTGTTCATATGTCTAAAGACTAATTAACTGCGACAAGTTGACCATTAGGAAAAAGCATTCATACACATGACAAGATGACAGATGTTTTAACACAAATACAATGCCATCCAAAAACAAAAAAACAAAAAAAAAAAGAAAGAAAGAAAAAGATCTGACAGGTTTAATTTTCAATTAATTAGAGACATTTTAGAATACAGTAAATCATTTTCAAACCAATGAACCCTGTTAAACTAGGAATACAGTATTCCTTATTTTAAACAGTCATTCTACTCTCAAAATCAAGTGATTTATTAAGAAGGAATTACTTCTCTGCACTGCAATCTGTTCCCTTTCTCTATTCAGCCTTTACTGAAGTAAGGGTTTACTACTTTTACTTTCATTCACCTAGAAAAATGAGAGACAATAGGAAAGCAAGAACATAGGATATAATTTCAAATATTTTTGCACATAAAATAATCGCCAACCTTATAATCCTTAATTCTAACGACACACAAAATTGAGCTCATATTTCTATCTTAGAGCATAAAACCTGGAATATTTGAGAGGAGAAAAACCTAGCAAACTACACCCCATATTTCCATTCCTTTTGTATCCTTCATACCAAGAAAATGAAGGCTTTCAATAGTATTCACCTACCATGTCTTACTCTACCATATTAGAGAACTTTTGCAAACGTGACATCCCAAATTCTGGTCTATTCTGAAAGCCTGAGAGCTTTCAGGACAGTCTGGTGGGCATGTGTTTAAGCTGCCTCTCACATGACTGTCAGAGCTTGGCATCTATGCTAGCATTAGCCCAGCTCATGCCATAAATTTCAGTAGCCTTCTAAGGCAACGTTATGGCACCCAGCAATTATTGTAAGCAAGCCATAGTCGCATCTTTTCTTTAAACACAGCAGCTAAGCTCATGTCCAGAAACTACAAGAATGACTGCAGAAATGTCATGCGTACCCTAGGCAACTTTACACTGTTGTAAAGATGCATGGGGAGAACTATTTTATGGCTAGTGCTGCTAAACACGTATTACAAAATTCTTATTTGGAGTACATTTGCCTAGGGTTTTGGTCTGGGGTTTTTTTTTGTGGTGTTTTTGCCTTTTTTTTTAAAAAAAAGATTAAATGTTTTTGTGGGTAATGAAATTGCAGTTTTCCAACATGAAAAAATCATCCTCACCTTTTGCCTGGCCAAGGAAAATAAAATATAACAATTAATTTTCATTTGTTGAAACTCATTAAGAGAGAGTCCCAGCACTGGTCTGTTACCATACATCAGAACATAATCTGAATCTAACAAAACTAACTTCCAGAGTAGTATTTATCCACAATCATCAAAGCCACAGAGTCCTTGGACACACAAGCATTCTGTCAAAATTCTAGTCACAAGTTTGCACCACTAAAATAAAATTTTGTAAAGTTCCCCTTTTTGCAACTGTTCTTACTCAGTAAGAGCTCATACCAACCATGAGAGTGCAAAAAAAGAGCTGGGGTGGGCACACCATTTCTCTTACCACCCTTGCGCCATTGCAGGATATAGATTAAATTTCAGTACAACCTAATGGAATTTTTCTTTCTACAAACACCCCTGAGATGCGATCCCAGCATCGTCTCCCTTATGGGCCAATGTGCAAACCACAGAGCAGGAGAGAATATTCTGCACTGTGTGAAGACTGGCACAGTAGAATGATTCTCATAGACTACTGGTGATCAAGAAGATTAATTCTTCATATTGAGTTGTTGCATAGATATTACCCTAAACCAAAGGAAACACTTTTTCTTAATTAATCTACTCCAAATTCCCATTTTGTTCAATGCAGTAGCTCCTGCTTTTTCCCCACTAAGGTTAGATTCGACCATAAAAAGTTCATATCCATAGGCATATTACTCAAAGTCTGGGATTTTTTTTTCGGGTCTTAAGCCTGTATCTAAAAGACATAGTCAAAAAAAGATACAGGACTCAGCTTAGCCAGTGTGAGTTTGTCCTGTGGTACTTAATACTGCCATTTTAATCCTTCTGAAAAATGTTACTTAATTCAGGGTCTGGAAAAGCCAACTGTAAAAATCAACGTGTAGCGGTATTATTGCCATCTACAATTTTGTTAGTTCCTTGAATATATGTTCCTTCTGTGGAGTCTGGCATCCATGTAATAAGCAGGGACTATGTAAGTACTATGCAACAGAAAGTATCAACAATAATATACAGTAATAATGAGAGTAACAGCTACTTATATGGGCTTAAACAATCTTTAAAATCTCTTTAAAATGCAATCTCTGTTTGCATTGTGTAGTAGTTCCAAACGGTGTAAAACTAAGATAACTTGACAGCTTCTGCGCAACTGCAGCGGAGCTGTGCTGAGACTCTGAAGTTCTCTTGGAGGGAGAAATATATGCAGAAGCAGAGTATAAAAGGAACATAAGCAGGATATAAGAACAGCTACCCTGGAATATTTATTAATATTAGCAATTAGTTATGGGGCTTTTCTGAATAGCATATTTCCTCCAGATCATCATGTTTAATAGCACCCAACAGACTGTCCTTCCTAAAATTGTCTCAATCTTTTTGAACCCTTGTATAGCTTTTTTGAATTTTAAAACTTTCTCTGACAATTGATGAAATCTAAAAAATTAACTACTTATTGCGTGAAAAAAGAACTTCCTTTTGTTTAAGTGTTCAATCTGACAATTTTCTAATTTGTGTGCTATGGGAAATAGTGAGTGATCTTTCCC
>NW_009214716.1:49491-68200 GCF_000690835.1 Fulmarus glacialis
CTTTTCAGAATGTTACAGGACTGTATCATATTCTCTTAGGTTAACTCTTTTCTAGGCAGAGCAGCCTTAATCTCTTCAGTCTCTGCTCATATAAAAACTATTCCGTATACCTCTTCATCTACTCTAGTTCTACTGCATGTTTTTCAGAGTTAAGTATAGATAAGTACACTTTTACTTCATCCCCTTCCCAGCTCATTCATAAATATGTCAAATGGCAAAATCCCAGAATCAAAGTGCTACAAGGAAGATTTTAACAGTTACCTCTCTCTGTTTAGAAAGCTGACTACTTTTACCTCAACTTCATTTCCTGTCTTTAAGTAACTATTCATCCACAGGAAGACTTTCCACTTACTTCATCAAGCTTAATTTCTTCAAGAGCTGTTTATAAGGGCTCTTTTCAAAAGACATTTGAAGAATCTCAGCATATTGTACTAAGCAGATCACACACATTCATGCTCATTGACACAATTCAAAAACTCTAGATAAAAAATCTAGTAGAATGATGAGGTATAGATTTTCTTCAAGATGGGAGGGGGGGAATAAAAAAATCCCTTTTATAAGCATGTTTAATCCACGTTTATAAAACAGAATTGAAATTACTTTTTTCTGCTAACGTGCCCAGAGTAGAAGTCAGACCTGGTTTGTTTTTTCCTACAGATCTTTAAGAATGTGCATAAATTTTCATTTCTAAATTCTGAGGCCGTTGTAACTAACATTTCACCTCTTAGCTCAGTAATTTTATAACTGAGAGCGCTCTTAAAACTCTCGAGTAGATAGCTTTCACTCTTGAGATCTGAAAATATTAATTTTACCGTTTTTAATTAATAAAACTATACATTACTGCTAAAAACTCTCTCAATGACAGTTCAATAGGAGTAGTTCCTCAGACCTGGCTCCTGTAAGCAAGAGTTCCAGTGTGAGAACATACCTATACTATCCTGACCACGGAAGTGAATGGTAATGCACCTCAACTTAGCTAGAGTCACTGGAATGAAAATAACATCGTACTGTGTCTTAGATTAAAACAGACTACACTTCAGCATCCTATTACCTATTGGTTTGCAGTTCTCTTTGATCCAAATACCAGAATATTTAGATTTTCTGTAGGATTTTTTGGGCATAGACAGGTTTTGGTTTGGTTTTTTTTTGGGGGGTGGGGGGGGGGGGATGTTTGCATTTTTGGTTGGTTGGGGGGGTTGCTGGCGTTTTTGTTGTTGTTGTTTTTGGTGTTTGTTGGTGTTTTGTTTTTGTTTTTTCAGACAGCATATTGTATACCTATGAGGCAAGCAAAATGACAAGAAGAATAATGTAACTACATCTTCTGTTCTCAGTTACAGTTGTGTAGTTTCAGTATAATATTAACTCCAGCGGAGTTTCTCTAAATTTTCATTGGTACAATTAAGACCAAAGTGTAGTAGCACTAAAATAAATAATAAAAAGAAAAAAAGAAACAGTCATAAAATGAATTCCAAACACTACATATCCTAATAAATTTATCTTTGTATTAAGATGATAGTCATACCTTTAAAATCAAAAGGCCAGAACGACCTCATATCCTATGTACCCATCCATACATAAAAATTAATCTGGGCATTGCTTTAAAATCAAAATACTTCTGCTTAATCCTATAGCTAAAGTCACAATAACTCTATAGATTGGTCATTATGTGTCAGTGTTCAAAAATGTACCTGACTGAAGCCCTACACAATCAGGCTGGTAGAGCTGTGTAGGACTAACATGGAATTCCTGCACCACTGCCCGATTTCAGCTATTACACAGCTGAAGATTTCAGTTACAATTCATTCTATTTTGCACAGAACCAGGGATAAGGAGGAAATAAGATCTTGCATAGAACCTAATTCTTGAATGACCAATACAAATAAAAGTTATAAACCCAATAGTAGTTGCAGGCATTCTCCTTCCTGAGACCAGAACTTCGGCCATGGCAAGAAGGTAAGGATAATCTATGAAGCATATGAGATACTTTCTTCTTCCTCTCATCTTTTGCATTGTAAGCAGTGCTAGCAGAGTACTGTGCCCTCAGAGCATTATTATTTCAATACTCCTTTTAAATCACTGCAGTTATACATCTACTACACAGAGCTCCACATAAACACTCAGCTGTTGCCTTTGCATAGACTTGCACTAGGAGCAAAATCCTTTGCTAGGAATTATATTAAGGCACATCTGAAATTAATGTCAGCATTCAAAAGAGGTTGTTTTACACATTTCTGAATTGCTGCATTGAAAAACTGCATCCTTGTTCCTGGTTTTTTCCATTACTGTTTATATTTTCTAATTCTACCAATTAGATGTACTAAAAAAAGTTGTAATTTAAAATCCAATTGCTTAAATTCAATTGCATCAGCAGTTGAATGATCTCTCAAAATTCTGGAGTCAGAGGTAACCAAGTTTAGGTATTTTTCAGGCAAATTGGCAGGGGATTAATTAAATTTCAAACATTTTTATTTGCTTGTTTTGAACCCAGATAATCTTTTGTTCTTTTCAGTTGATTTGCCTTCTAGCATTCACAAATTGAAAAATAGAGATCAACATCATCAGCATTCTTTGTACCTCGCCTATATATTAATACACTTTTCTTACTGTGAGTACAGAATTTTTATATACATCTTAAGGAGGATTATAAATATAGTAGCACATGATATTTCTGCAAGAGTTTTATCAGAGGTGGAAGTGAATAAGTGGGAGTGAACATGAATTACTTTTATTATTGCACAACATCTTTGGCAATTATTTTTTTTTTCCTCCTAGATTTTATTACAGAAATAGGTAATAGGTCAGATCCATATTCCATTGTGGCAAAAGCAAGTTTTTCCACTAATATCAATAGGAATTAAAGTGTTGAATTTTGTATAAGAACAGTTTATTAAAGATCCTTGCTTATAAACATCCTTTTAAAGTGTTCCTTATGTATTTATGCTCAAGTTTAGGACTGATTTTATCTTTCCATTTATTTATTAAAAAACAAAAACTTCCGTGGCTTTTCTAGTTTGGAACATTTGGAACTTTCTGTCAAATCAGTACCCCAAACTAATTTTCCTGCACTAGCTCTAAATACTGTACTCTGACCACTGCACCTATTGTGAGCACACAGCAACAGAACAGCCAGAAGGAGAGCAGAAATTTACACCCCCCCTACTCCCATTTGATTAAGAAATGTAGCTAACTGCTTTTCCAGAGTTGTTTGTGCCTCTCAGCCTCAGAGGATAAAATATTTTCTTGCTCTCCTCAGAAACTGAAACAAATCCTCAACACTACAGCATTGTTTGAACTTCATGAGGCTTCTTGCTTCTCAGGAGTTTTTTCCTGCATATATGCTACAGAGAAAAGCTCTTCCCCCTCCTTTCTCCAGCGAGTCAGATATTAAAAGGTAATTCTGAACAACTCTTCATATTGTATAGCTAAGCTTTTTAGCAAAAGGAAAAGCATAAGCCACTCACAAAATAAAATCTATAAGGCTAGTGTCTCACTGACTTGATTTAAAACTAAATAGTGACAATGGCTCTCACTGCAGAACTTTTTTCATCAATAGTGTACATATGCATATAAATTTGGACAAGTCAGAAATTAATGCACAAAGAATAGTGAACTGGAATATCTGGAAAAATAAACTACATGCAGTGCGTGTTCCGAATACTTCATCACAATATAAACACAAGGCTGAAATAAAGACAATGGTCCTCAGAGGTTTTCCCTACACAAATGAGATTAGTGTTCAGTGGATGCTGAGTTTGAGATCTGTCATTCTCCAACGGGCAAAACAGACAAGGTTAATTCTTGTGATCTGATCCTGCACATAAGCACTCTATGCTCCCTCTGCAATATACTGCCTTAACCAATAGTGTTTATGACCATGTCTGTCATTTGTTTCTGAGCCTGAACCTTTTAATCTTGGAGCTAAAGGAATCATCTCTGCCTGCAATATCTGAGGCACGTATATTTCAATGCTATAAATACCAAAATTTACTGCAAAAATTACTCCAATGTCTGTGAAGATAAACCCTTCCTGGAAGTGGCTGGCTCCATGAAGGAACCAAAGGATGGAGTTAAGGAGGACATCTGCAAAGTAACTCAATCCGAGCATTCAGCCTGAAGCCTCGCCACCACTAGTAAGGTTGCTAAGCACAGGGGATATACTGATGTGACAGGTACAGTCCATAAAACATCGTTCCTTATACCAACATTTATAGCATTTAGTATTCACCATGCCAGTGCTATACAACTCTTATGTGTTTATTAGAGACAAAAAGTGGATGTTACATCACAGACAAAAAAGGACGTCTTTCATAACCACAAGAGGAATCAGTTTTTCAGAAGATATTTACTGGACCCCTTTTTCTGTAGCATGTGAGAATTCTTAAAAACATTAACTAATATTTCAGCATGTTCCCCAAGGAACTGGAGCACCAGCAAAAAAAAGCAACTCTCCTCTCCTTCACCTTTTACACCAAGAAAAATCATGATAGACAAAATTCACACAAGAATTCTGTCAGTCAGGTACTAAAACAACTCTCCTGAATCTCAGCCCAACATCTTAATTGAAACATTGTCCTTACAGATTCAGTAATTCCTGAAAAAAGATAGTCCTTTACCACATGGCCTTCTCTTTATCAAGCAGATAAAAAGCAAAACAGACTTCATTGCTGTTGTCAGAAATAGCAGCTCCTCCCAGTCATTAACAGGAGGTGCAGGTACAAAAGAATAAGAACATGGCAAAGAAATAACTCCAGGTCACAAATTGTAATGCCTTCTCTAACTGATCAAGAGTGAAAAGGGGTTAAAAGGAAAATTAGTATTGTACAAAGTCAGGATACTTTGTACTCTGAGCTCTTCGAGTATACTTGTGGCTACAGACATTAAACTAAGAGTATTTTCCATTGCTGACAGTACCCTTTTCTAGTGCTATTCAAATCCTTTAAGTTTTCATAGTTTGGCTAATCCTATTTCTTTTTAAATCACATTAAGCCCTTTTATGTGTCTTATGAATATTGAAAAGAATGAACATACACCTTGCAAAGACAGCAGAGTAAGCTCCTCTCACATGAGGAGAAATGAGCTGGCTAAAATCCATCAGAGTTACGTTTACCTTCGGTACACAGCAGTGAAAGACATGGTTAAAGGATTGGGCAGCCTCCAAAATACTTTCCAACTCCATTACTACAGCTCTTGGTTATGCTAGCTCCCATCAACTGCCTAAGCAATAAACATTGAACTACACCATTTTTCCAGTGTTTTGACATCAAACGTAATAGTTCCTTTACCAGCCAGAACATAAACCTTTCAAATGCCATTGCTGCCGAAAACTAAAAAAAATTATAAAAACACAGAACACTTATGGATGTGCTAACAGGCTTCAACTGAAGACAGTTTTGCTTGCACTACCATACTATGCCAAAGCCATACACTGCTGCAAGACGAATGGCTCTAATTCATTATTTTTACATGTAACGGAGCTTTTGTGAACAGCAAACACCTGGGTATACTGCATTCCATATTGCAAGTTAACTTTTAAAATTACATTCAAATGAATTTACAGTTATGTTCAAGGACTTGTGTAAGGTAGTTCATTAATAGCTCTGAAATCCTTTGTTCAGCAACAAGACAGTTCAGCTGCTATCCAGAGTGACATACTAACATTTTTGAACCCTAATCTATATGGACTGTGTTCAGTACTTAATAGATGCACCAGTCTGTGACCAATTCATTTTTGGCAATTCTGCTGAGGCTGAAAAGAAGGACAGCAATTAGTGCCAGTTTGGATGACAAGTTTTTCTAGTGCAGACGCTTCTTCACCAAGAAATGGACTGGTATCACCAATCCACTCCACAGTGACCAAATAAGTCAATATTTTTCATCTACTAACAAATTAATTTATGGCCACTACTAAGACTGAATTTAATTGAGAAGCCTAAAGATAAAGATAGCCATACTCATTTTCCAAACTCCTGAACTCTCAAAGCTACTGCTTTTCAGACACAGTCTTTATTTTTGCTAGGGCAAGTAGTACCTGTTGTTACTAACATAAGCGACTGAACCCTCTTAGTTTTTTTCCCCACATACAGCTCTCTCTTGAACCTCCTCAAGTCTGAAGCTTCACCTGCTGAAAAATGCTGGTTTTGTGTATCCACAACTCGAGTGCATAGCCCAACCTGCTATTAACTTTTCAAACACTGTGGAAAACTAATTTTCCTAGAGATTATTTTTCCCTCCCAGACCATAAACCTCTTTTTTTCTGAGCCATGTAATGGATACGTTTCTCACAGCTCTATTGAAACCAATGTAATTTTTATACCTTTCAAGATTATAAACCTCTCCCTTTTGTACCACAAATCATCACAGAAAAGTTTAGTATGATATGCCGGGACAGGCCTATACTATTATCTCCTAAATCAGTAGCACTGTAGCTTTCACTGTGTAGTGCTATGCTTGCTAAGTTCCAATGATGACAGTAAAATATGAGTCCTACCAAAAGGATGCTCTGTGTGTCCCCCAAACGAAACATCATTAACATTGCACTGACTAATGCAAGAACATCAGTGTTTTATTAATAATTGCTAGCATCAAAAAAACCCACAATCTTTTCTTTTTTGTTTGTGTGTGCTTATTTGTTGTTTATTGTAATTATTGTATGGGAAGACATATTAGTTGAGAAACCAGCATTTGCAGCCACACTTCAAGTCACCATAATTGCATTTCTTCAATTTTAGAGATTCTGATTCTCAAAATTACAGACAAAAATACTACGAATTGTAACATGGATAGTAGTTCTCTATGGGCCCAACTCCTCTTAGACTGAAATAAATTTATTAAATACAAAGGAAATTAAATCTTCAGAAAGCTTGAACTGGATCATCTAAGCCTATTCCTGTGCATTTAATTAAACAGAAAGTTAAAACATCCAGCACCTTGCGTAAGACATTCCATCTCTATCCTGAAGGGTCAAACATTTATTTGTAAACTGAAACTAAATATCTCCTGGGTAGAAATACTGGCTAGGTGTATGTACTACAAACAAGCTTCTAAAGAAGTGAGGTCCAGTTATATATGGAATAAACTGAATTTAGCTAGAATGAAGACTATTCGAAAAGACCGCCACCAACTAACAGATATAGTGGCGACTGGGATTCAGACAACATACACCAAAGCAAGCAATTTTATAACTTACACACATGATCAATGGAACAGAGATTAAATTGGAATTGGCTTATTGAATAATTGCCTTCACCATCCTTCACCATCAGCATGTTTGGAAAACACTCATGATTTCAGAGTTTCTAGGAGGAACTATACAGGGAGTGATTTATAAACACCAGTCATAGAATAAGTTTTGTTTGTCTGGACATTATTTGTCTAGAAGTTGCAGTATCAGAGCCTCCCCGCCTCCCCCCAAGAAAAGGAATAGGGAGGTGACAAATTAAGTAGGGAAATAAATCAATGTGATAATTAATATCACATTTATTGTTCATTTATGGTCTGATACTCAGCATTGGGCTTTCACTGTAGATAACACAAAATCTGTGTCCTTTCTAAGCTCAGGTTGTACAGTCATGTTTTCTTCTCTTTTGCCAAACTTTACTATTTTAATAGACTCCTGCAACGAGAGGAAGCCCTACCCACTAAAGAAGTGAAGAGTAAGGTGTTATCTATATTTTAAGTATTCAGCACGCTACGTGTTTCAGTTTTATTTCCTTGTTATTCAATTGCTAGTCTAGAATGATGTGGGACAAAACAAATAAAATAGAAGTAAGGCATTTCTTTGAAGCAGAAATCTGCACAAGAGGAAGATACCAAGAGCTGGGCCAACAGTCGAGGAGATGCTTCTCTCCAAGCCAGGCAGAGTTACACTACTGCCTTGAAAAAGCTTAGACATCCTGAGAAAAAGGAAGGTGAAAGAGTGATAAGCATATGGGTCTTTACGCAGTGATGACTGAAAGCCCCAATAGTCCCTTTGAGTTTCTCCCACATCCATAGGTGAAGGTTACTGCTAAGGATTGAGAGAGAGATTAAGGCAAAGGTAAGTCAAAAAATGCTGATAGTAATCATAAATAGGGGTTAAATAATAACAGCCTGTATACCCTCAAGTGAATAAATAATACTTGCTTTGAAAAAAGTTTCAGTCACTCTAATCAGCTACCAGTCTCAGGCTCCCAAAGAAGGAGGGTGTAGAACTGCCTGCCACTTTCATTAGCACAAAAGGCCAAACTGGAGGGCTATTCTCTATGCCTAAATTTAGCCCAAGAGGAATTGCATTGTTTCACCTAGAGAGAGAAGATGCTAGCTAACCTGTCACCTGAAGGATGCAATTAAGAGAAGGTGAAGAGCGAAGGGCACTGCCATGTCACTGTGACCACAACCTATATTAGCCTGCCGATCCAACCTAGAGCACACTGAAGTAGAGGGCTCCTTTTTGAGATAAACACAGCTGGGTATTAGAAAGAGTCCTCTTGGGGAACTGAGGGGAGAGACCACAGGTGGGATACGCACCCACACTGTAATGTAATCATATGGCTAAAATAACACATTCCTAAACCAGCTAAACTTTAAACTTCTTCCTCGTTTCAGGGCCTTCAGCAACTACCCCAAGTCACAGTGGTGAAAACAAACAAAACCAATACTACCGTGTGTCAATCTGAAATTCAGCGATGGAAGGAGGGGAAAAAAAAAAAAAAAAAAGACACAACAAAAAAAACCCCAAACAAACAAAAAAACCCAAAACAAAACAAAAAACCCCAGGAAGAAAGGAATTTGTTCTAGAGATTATGAGTGCACTAACAGTCTAATCTAAGAGCTCTTTAATCTGAAAATTACTCCATCTAATAACATAAAAATGCACAACATTTAATTTTTTTAAGTTTTTATGAAGAAAGTGATATTTACTTTTTTTTTTTTTTTACTTTCGTATATACGTATTAGCTTAAGAGTGGTCTACACGTTAAACAATAAAAAAAAGTTGAGAATGAAGTTTTGAAACACTGTAAGCTCCATTCAATTATTTGAAAAAGTTTCTGCGTTCAAGATGAATTATTTGCAAACATTTTATGATACTGACAGGCAGGCATAACTCCACTATGAGTATACAGTATACACTATGTCCAGGTATCGCCTTTTTCAGAGGCTTTTCAACAGTAGCAACGTCGCAAACTTTATCTCACCTATACAAATCAAGTCTGACACACCTTCACTTGCCTATAAAAGCACTTTTATTACCACAGAATAAGCAAGAGATTTAAACCACATCTGGCAAAAGACACTAAACAATGCTTTTCCCATTTAAAGCAGCAGATGGTGATACCATAGATGAGAACACATTTGGCAGGACAAAGAGTCATCTGTCCAGCTATTGAAGCCACACCATTAGTGGCTAGCAAAATTCAGTTTGATTGTGTGAAATGAAATCAAAACAACTAATGCTGGGGAATGGTTTGACTGCTGGACTTAATGAATATACGATAGCAATTCTGCCTGTCTAAAATTCTCAACAGTATCCTACAACCCTTTCTTTTCTTCAAGATACTGCTCTTCCTTTTGCAGTTTTGGAAACAATAGGCTCAGATGTTCATTCTTGTCCTTTTATTTCTATTGCAGTAACTTATAAAGGCCCCATTTTACAAGACCAACTTTGTTCTATACCGGCACCATGCTTATATTAAGCTTCACTGTGCAATTATTTCTGTAATCTACTGCCAGTACTGTCATCATGCCTGGGGCTGCTATAATATACAAACCTTCATATGAGAGAGATTCAAGGCACCATGAAATCAACAGAAGAGTTTCCTTATTGGACTGTATAGCATGATCAAGCGAGAGTAATGGAAACAAGTCCATAGCTTTAGAGGCATGCAGCATGTTACATATTGCCTTTGAGTAAGCTGTACTTAATTCCATGTAAAAATAATTACTTTCGTAAACAACAAGTAAACTTGTCATTTAAAAGTAGAATTCAAACTTACCCTGTTTGCACTCTAACCCATCTTCTCTATATTAAGGAGGAAGCACAATTGTCAGTGAAATTATCTGAAGTTATGTGAATACAAAGTGTGTGGAAGTTATGAGCAGTGTTATTTACGTAGAAGCTCACCCCCAAGAACCTCTCTCTTAACAGCACCATGCCTCTGATTGCCTGTTGTCTCCCTCTCTTCCCTGCCCCTGCAAATAACTCCATTAGCTCCCCCTGAATCACTCCCCCTGCTCCAATAGTTTATCTGCCTGATACTTTCTTGAAAATGAAGGTGTGACAATACAGTACTTATAAGAAGTATTCTTAAGCACAGCTCTCATTTAATAAACAGCCACGCAGCTCTCACTAAACAAAGAGAAAATCTTTTTCATTGTAACATGGACAGCGTAAAGTCCAAGCCCATTCCTGAAATGCAAAGTATGACCAAGTAGTTATAAATTCCCAGACATTAACAAATCTGAAACTAGAAAAACTGGATAACGTCCTATCTAGAAGAGACACTGAAGGATTTACTTTTTATAGCCATTACATGACTAATACCACAATGGTAGGCTAGACTGCTGCTATTCCTTGTCAAAATCTCCTCGGCATACTTCATGAAGAAAGAATGTGAGAACATTTTGCAATGCTGTTATGATTGCCGCACATGCCTCAGTTTTCCTACTTTTTTGGTAGCATTTCTAAGACAAATGGCTGAGTCAAAATTCTTATATTAAAATTAAGATAAACATGTGGAAATTTGCATGTCCTGGTTGATGTGATATGCAATCGATCCTTAGGAACAGAATGAAACTCTCCCACTCATAAAACATACCTTGGCAGTGAATGAAACATTTCCCTCTTCCCACATATACACATACACAACTGGATATTAACTGTGAAAATCATGAACACTCTCTGCAACAAGGATCAAAGGAACCGTGTGAAGAAAAATGCAGAAGATGGAATTTAAGATATTCTTCATGGATTTCAGAGAGAAATCCATCACCCTCTTTCTGAAAGCACTTTACTTGGGCACTCAGAACAAACTACTTTGACCTTCTCTGATCCAGAACAGTAATTGTTGGTTTGGTTTTCGAAAAATGCTTTGTCTAGCTTGAACTCATCACTAGCTGTCTGACCTTCCTTAAAAAGCAGTTGCCACACACCCACTATTGATATCTACATCATCTGAAATGGAGACAAGCAAGGGTACGGGCCTACAGACCCAGTCTCACAGCCAGAGCAGCTAGCATAATAGAGCGTTCCTAAGAAGATGTGCCAACATTCCATTCAAGAAATATTTGGAAAGGCTATATGAAAGGCAGAAAATCCTCAGCAGAAATCTGGAACTCCTGGGTGGTCATATAATGACAAAACCTGAATCAGAGACCAAATCAAGTGGAGCTGAAGGTTCTGGCCACATATGCCAAACTTGATTTATCAGGTTTCCAAATCGTATCTTTCTTCTGTTTCATCTTACACTGCAGAATCTCAAAGTACACAGCTGGTTTAAAACACACACAGCTAAATAATCAAACTACTAATCCATTGTTTATTTCTGCCTTCCAAAAACTGAAAAATAACTTAACTGTACAGTCTAACAAGCTCCATGATTTACTTGCTGGGCAGTTCATTATTTCATATAGATGTCTTTTCTGTTTTGTTCAGAGTGCATAAAAGATGCATAAGCCCTCGGTGCCTATATGCATTCATTAGATAACATAATACTAATCAGCCTTCTCATGAGCAACTGGAAACCTAGCTGGATTTCAGGGTGAACACCCAATACAGCTAAATGAGAAATCAATACAGCTCAATAGCGTATTTTGCAAGACAAGTGCTGCTTCTACTCCTGCTCCCATGTATCTAGCTTAACGCAAAGATATACTACCCAAGTGGAGAATGTCTCACCTAGAGTTGCAGCAGAGAACATGCTGTACAAGCAGGCTAAAATGTCAATCCAGTCAGGTATTTGATTGCATGTACTTGATAGAAAGAAGAGTTCAATTTCCTATGCAGCAAACAAGATATTCTTGAGAAACTCGAATATGCGCTCAAGTATCAGTTAGCAAAGATATCATAGCTTATTAAAATGAATCACAGTTCTACAATTTAAAATAGGAAGATTCATAATTTTAAAGCCAAAACTAGTATTGTATGGTGTAGTTCTTGAAGAAATATTTCTGTAAAATAGCACAGCTAGAAATAGAACTATATACATTATATATAAGGATGACATTGATCAAAGCCTGTTTCTGCATAAAAGGGTTTGTCGGATGGAAGAGGATCACAGTGGTGTAAAGCTATTGGTTTTAGTTAGTTTATCTTTAGAAAAGATACTCTTTTCTTTAGTCTATACTATCAATATGATGAGCTCTTCTTGAGATTCGGTGTGCAACGTACCAGGGAACCCACAAAATTAACCCATCTGCCATCTCCAGCCTGTAATGAAAGGCCTTTCTCACTGTTTCCACAATTCCAGCATAGGCAGCTACCTCTTGCTACTCTGTGCTGAGTGAGAGCATCTCAGGCTGGAGCAATGAGGAAAACACTCGTCTCGGTACTGAAATCACAGCATGTAAATTAGGAGGTTTTCCTACCTTAACAGAGGACAGCGTGAAGGGGACAGACTGGTTTTATTATAAGCCATATTCTCTCAAGAGGTACAAGCCTGTTACAAAATGAAAGGCCTTCAAAAATATCTTCTATTTGTGGTTTGTCTAAAGTTATTTTTTAATGCCCCCTCCTCATCCACAGCATGTGTAACAATTATGGTACTGGAACCCTCACAGCTATAAACTGAGTAATGCAATTTTTGACTCTTGTTGCATCTTGACATGAATCCCAACAGAGATGACAGCACATGCATTTCTATGAAGTGATATATCCATTCATAGTTTTTCCCCAAAAATCTTAACTGCAGCCTCTCTGTTATGATGTAATACATGTGTTGGTCCCAGTTCAACAGTAACGTATGCTTACGCCAAACCCATATAAATTCTGCACTCATATCAATAACATTTTGTATCCTCAGCCATCGTCTCCACTTCAGCCGGGCAACATCAACACTGCCACTTCCCCTGCCTTTCCCAGCTTCTGGTGTGAACTCATGCTTCCCCCTTGCATTCTGCCCCATACAGGCTTTTCATACAGTTTTCACATACTCATCTTACTTTTTTAAGTCTGGCAAAAGGCAATTTCAGGGGGTCTTTTACTCTCCTGGGGGTTTTCATGGGGGGAACTTCATCACGGTACTTCCTTTTTCAGAGGTTACTGTTACATGTCTAGAAGAAAAGTCTGGGAAAGAGTGAGGAGCTGAAGGACAGACCTGTTTTTTACCCCAGAAGGATGCGGAGAGGAGAACTCAAATTTTCAGACTTGCTAAATTGTTCCTGCTTCAGTATGACAGAAGTTCTTGAAGTTTCAGAGGAGAAAGTAAAAGAACAGTGCTGGCTTTCTTAAGTAATTGGGATGAATGACTTCTCTTTCCCAATGGGCAGGGAATGTAATCTCCCACAACCTCAGGCCCCTGCAAAAATACTACATTGAAGGTTGTAATCACATTAATAAACTGGGACACCTCACTGAGCTCCCCTTATAGAAGATAGGTAGCGAACTTAGGAAATTAAGATCCCAAATGATGAAGACTGATCAACCCACTTGCTTAGAAAAGCTCTAGTAGGCACGAGTTTAAGAACATCTAAACTTTAATGCCCTTTTTTATGATATACCATAAGGGTGAAGAATATAACTCCAGCCTAATAAACCAGTTGGCTTTTTTACTGATTTTTTTTTTGCTTCTGAAGCCACTCACTTCCTCAAAGAGCTAACACTGAGCACTTCATTCAGAAAGATATGTACACAGGCATGCAAGCAGTACGAATGTTGCTCCACACTGAAGGTTAAGAGCTTCATTATTCCAAATTCAGGCTCCTCCTCATACAGGGTCACAAACAAAGGCTCTGCAGTTTATCACCAGGCAATGTTCAGCATTTGGTGTCTAATGCCTTGAACACTTTAAGAAATCTGTAACAAGGCGGAGAAAGAAGATGACAGATGGAGGTCATCTTCAGTCACAAAACATCTTCATGTTGTAAAAACATACCTGGAACCTGCATTTGAATAATAACTCAGAAAGTTGTGTCCAGTCTCTAGAACTGCTTTGCCCTGACTGTAACAGATATGAGTGGAATTTTTATCTGCTAGCGATCTTGGGATGGAATTTGATTTGGAAAACTTCGGCCGGGGGGGGGGAGGGTTTGGCGGTGGGTTTGGTTTTGGTGGGGTTTTTTTTCAGTTCTCTTCTAACAGTAAACCTTTTTATTTAATATAGAATACTGAAGGCAAATAAAAATATTAATGATATATAATCAAATCCTATCTACATATGAAATAATTAGTTGTCTTCAAACTTCATTGATTTACTTTCCATGTTCTTTTAAAGCTATTTGACTGTGACCCTAGGGCAAATAACAATGAAAAGCTGGCCAGTAAGAAAATGCTTTCACTGTCTTACTTAGTATCACAGTCAAGAAATAGCTACACTGGCATCCTTGCTAACTAGGTTCATATGTCAACTGTGACTCGGATTATTGGGAAGCAACAGCCCCAAAGAAGTTGTCCTAATAAGGACTGCAAATTAGTGGACCGTTACTCCTCATTTCAAAAATACTTTGGAGTAGAGTATGAAAGATCAAACGAAATAGAATTTGGGAAATACTACTGCTATATGGGCTTGGAGCAATGTAGCATCTACTTAGATTTAACAGGTAGTTTTCTTTAAAGGTTTTGATCTGAAAACCGTACACAAAAATCCTTAGTACTTATTTCAGTTGTAGTGGCATTTCTATATTAAGAGTGAAAATGACAAGATCTGACTCGCAGCTTCAGCTCCCCTTCCCAGCTCCAGCATACATAGGTAGCTCTGTTCATGGAGAAATAGAGGTGCAGGTTCCCTTTTTGGACCTGTTTACAAGAACATGTATATCTATATATGTAAACTCTTCCACAATGTTCTCAAAAGGCTGTTTGAGAGACAGAACACATTAATTCAACACCAAACCAAGCTAATGTGTGGCCAGCTCTGACAATGAGAAGAGCAAACCCAAGTCTGTTTGTACCTTACATCTATCCCAGAGAACGGTAGAGAAAGGATTAGAAGAAATGCTCTGCCAGCTCCTCTAACCAGCACCTCCCATCTCAATTCACTGCTTTCCTCCTGTCCTTTACAGGATCAAAAAGATGCTAGTTCAGATTTGAGTTCTTATTAACAAAAGATATGTATATCTTTCTTTTGATCTCTTTGGATTTTAACTTTCAGTTCTTGTCCTCCCACACATCCCATTTCTGCATGGTGAAACCACGCCAATTCCACTGCAGAAGACTTTTGCACTCCTACAGACCAGAAGCTAGACATGCACTTCATAAAGGTTAAAATACTTGAGCTGAAGTGATCTTACTATCACTAACAAAAATACAGTAGTCCAAATCAGATTTACTAAAATTGTGACAATGAACAAAAATCCATTCCACCCCACTATGGAAAAAGAGAATGAATGCTCTGGGACAAAACCCAGCAAGGGCATCCTTGTAGACTAATGGTGTTACGGTACAACATATTGAAAGAGTAGCACAGAAAACCAAATACTCTACACAGTTGAAACACTTGCAAAATATTCCAACTGAATTTGTCTCAGTATTTAAAGATCAAAGATAAAATTATTTCAGACAGGATGCTTCTTTTCCAAACAACATGCTTAAGACTGTAAAAAAAAAAAGCCCATTTCAATTAAGATTTTGGCACTGGCTTTTGAACATTTCAAGTTTGTTAATTTTATGTAAAGCAAAGTAAAATTATATTCTCAATGGACTCCAGTGAATAAAATGAAAATATTTCCAGCAGCTAACTTGAAAAGGGGTATCATTAAAGTGCTGCATTCGGTCTTATCTGTAGTTACCACTTAAACTTCCAGTCACGACACATTCATTCAAAACAAAACAGCAGATTGTAATGTGGGCTGATATCTGAAGGCATTTCATGAGCATACTCATGCTGAAGTCTAAATTTTACATGATCACTGGAGAGATTACCTTTGAACTAGTTACAAAAATGTTTTCATTTCTTTGTTCTGTCTCTGAATTAGCATGTGGCATTGGAAAATTTAATATGATTTCTTTACATTTACTTCCCTTGACTAGTTAGCTAAAATAAGATGCAACATAAAACTGGAGATCATTCTCCCTTCTAATAGGAGCGGGGGCAGAGGCAGGAAAAATATCATTCAACTATTCAAATTACATAGCTTTCAAATTTACTGTCCAAAAATCCCAGGTTAGGGACATGACAATTACCTCCATTCTTTTTCTGTTGCATTAGGACTATGATTTTCCTCTGTTTGTAACCAGTAGCACTGATGCTTCAATATGTTGTTAAATGAAAAAATTGCTTTGACACTTGTCACTACATCTTAAGCTAGAAAATGAGTGTGGTTCTTAATCAGAACAGACAAAAGTACTGTACTGTTTGATGAAAATTACAATTTGTAACTGGCTCTGTGTAAACCATTCTAACCTAATGCCAAGTCCTTGATGGTAAGTGCTGCTAGGAAACATTATTGGGCAGCTCTATGCATGCAGACGGTTAATTATGACTTCAGTGGAGAACAGTTCATGAGATTATGTACACTTACAACGCAATTAACTCTTGTTTATAATTTCTTACATACCTGCAATGTTAGTGTATGTGTGGAGCACAGATACTTTGCATATAATTTTAACTTTTCTGTTCAGAGGAGTCCAAATCTATAAGGATTTGTATGCCTTTTCTTTTTAATAGGAAAAAAGGGACTAAATCACAGTCAGTTTACAACCAAGCTTTGTCTCTGCCGCTTGCTTTTATGATTCCATATATAAAAATTAGCTAGATTTGTGCCTACTATAGCCACCTGCTGAAATTTCAACACCAAAATAAGATCTATAATTGGATACACAAAAACAGAAGCCCTGAAATTACAGCACAACAGGCCCAAAATTTTCAGCAGGCATAGTGGAATTCTGCAGCAGTATTTATATGTGGCTGTCAGCAGTTGTACACCCACAGAATCTACTATTAGCACTAAAAAGAAAAAAGAAATCCCTCGTACACAGCCTCCTACTTTTAGCAGCTCTATTTTTCTTTGCACTTGCAGGAGCTTTTTCCTGTTCCCTCCCCTGCTGCAAAAGGAGTGTATGGGCCCCATGCTGTACAGAAGAAATGCGCAGGCCACCACCATCTTTTCCATGGCATGTTTAGGAATCTAGATAAAGGGGAGATAAGAACACTTAATTCTTCAAGGCTTCCTCAAAATAGGGCTGAAAAATACTGTCTTACAGACTGAAAACATAATTTTTAGTTAATTTATTTTTAAAATAGAATCCACTTACATTTATTAGCATCTCATATACTTCTGTGATGATTAAAATCCATACACAAGGCACAGGTAGTGAATGTTCTAGTCTCCTCTTCATGCACATCCTTAGTTTGTAGTTTTATTCACAACTTAATACCTTAGCATTTCATTTTTTACTCTCCCACTGCAGCATCCCAACAAAGCTCCTTGTACAGAAGGAGCATGGCAATGGCCTTTCATGGCATACTGGAGACACATCCCAAGCTCAGGCATGTTCCAGATCTTCTCCAGCACTGTTCCAGGTGGCCTCAAGAGTACAAGAGCAAACTTTAAAAACCTGCAACATATATTGGGGATCTGGCCCAAGACCTCAAAACAAACTTCATCCCCAGTGTTGATGCTGAGCAGAGAATTGAGACTGAAACATCTAGAAAACACTATGTTGACCATGAAGAGCTCCGATATGACCCAGAAGAGAAAGACAAATCTACTGCAGGCTCTCTTGAATTTAAAGGCCTAACAGGAAACATCACGTATAGATGATTTTTTTTTTTAAGTATTCTTTTTGTATGCTTTTCAAGAAAAAGACACAAGTTTTCCTTGTTTGCTTTTCACCTTAGAAACTTCAGGAGTCAGAAACATTTATTTGTTCTGCCGAACATAATTGGCAACAAATCCTGTCATGAACGCTCACACTTTACTTGCAGAGGTGGGCCAGAAATACATCAGCTGCAGAGCTGCTGGCTTCAACCAACGAACAGCAACTGTGTCCACAGCCCAGGGCCCCCACAGGAGTTTTCTACTTACCTAGAGTATAACCTCCTTTTCTGATGGCTGCTTTTCCTCAGGAGACAGAGAAATCAGCCAGAGCTGTTGACAGGGCAAGGTAGAACTGCTAGAATTACTAATATTATTGATGCTCTCCTTTCTGCCTGTCCAGTCAAGGAGGTGTTGACTGGGGAGCTGCTCACACCATTGCCACAAGGACTGATAATAGCTCTGATCCACAGAAAATATACAATGCTCTCAGGTTCTTGCTTCTTGCTTTCCTTGGCGTCCAAGAGAACAATGGCCTGTAGTTCCACATGCAATTTATAACAGTACAAGGAAGATACAAGATCAAGGAAGAGCAGTAGAATTGAAAGGGGACTGTGAAAATAAAGTTAGTGAGCAGAGACAGAGAAAGAGAATTACAACTTCAGAAGCCACACGAAACTGCAAGATGCATATATCAAGGCAGCATATCATACGAATATCCTATCACTTGGTGACAGGCAGTCCAGAGACGGCTCCTATAATAAGCATCAAAAGCACATCACAGTGTAAACCTGAGAAAGTCATAGAATCATAGAATCATTAA
>NW_009214717.1:0-19437 GCF_000690835.1 Fulmarus glacialis
GGAAGGTTATGGAGCAGATCATCCTGAGCTCCATCACACGGCACATACAGGACAACATGGGGATCAGGCCCAGTCAGCATGGGTTTATGAAAGGCTTGACTAACCTGATCTCCTTCTATGACCAGGTGACCCGCCTAGTGGATGAGGGAAAGGCTGCGGATATTGTCTACCTAGACTTTAATAAAGTCTTTGACACTGTTTCCCACAGCATCCTCCTGGAGAAACTGGCTGCTCATGGCTTGGACGGGTGTACTCTTCGCTGGGTAAAAAACTGGCTGGACGGCCGAGCCCAGAGAGTTGTGGTGAATGGAGTTAAATCCAGTTGGCGGCCGGTCACGAGCGGTGTTCCCCAGGGCTCAGTTTTGGGGCTGGTCCTGTTCAATATCTTTATCAATGATCTGGACGAGGGGATCGAGTGCTCCCTCAGTAAGTTTGCAGACGACACCAAGTTGGGCGGGAGTGTCTATCTGCTCGAGGGTAGGAAGGCTCTACAGAGGCTCTAATGAAGGGGTTAGCAATCACTGGAACAGGCTGCCCAGGCAAGTGGTTGAGTCACCATCCCTGGAGGTATTTAAAAGACTCTGTAGATGTGGTGCTTAGGGACATGGTTTAGTGGTGGACTTGGCAGTGTTAGGTTTATGGTTGGACCTGATGATCTTAAAGGTCTTTTCCAACCTAAATGTTTTTATGATTCTAGGAAATATGTCTTTAGCTTAAAAAGATTAAACAAAGAAAAATATTAGAAATTGCTCAGATTTTAAGACAGTGTCCTCAATGTGGGTAAATTAAATTTACTGCCTAAACATGAGTTTTTTGCTTAATGCCATCTCACCCTGAGTTGTGAGGAAGAGCAGAAAAGACCCTGGATGATTTGGGAGGCTCCACAGGAGCTTACTTTACTTTGGCTGTTTTATTTCCATCCCTCAACTAAAAGTGACCTCAGGGTGGACCAGCCTGTAGATACAGCCAGCAGCCATCCAGCTCCCTGGGAGCAGGGGAACCTCTTTCCCCCAGCCCCTCCTGGGGCGATGCAGCTCTTGTCCCTCTTGGGTAGAGATGCAGAGAGCAGCCTCTGAAACTGCGGCTCGGCGCTGCCCTTACGGGGCTTGTGCAAAAGGGGGGCTGCTATCGCCTGAACTGCAGTGGGGGATGCTATCAGGGTTGGTGTAACAGATTGGGCCATTTTCTGCCTCTGACCTTCCACTTTGTTTCAAACATGCCTTTAATTTCCTTTCAAATTGAGTCATCAGTAGTGAATTCTTTTTTCTCCCTAAAGTATTTAGATTATTAATGTGGGAAGAATGACCAAGACTGATACGCAGTCATTCCAGGCCGCTTAATTAAATTTAACTTTTTTCTGGTTGGACAGTGAGTATTGACCAATTTGCTTGCAATTAGCTCCTGGCCTATTTCACTCCTTTCAAATACCTTCTTACTAGCACAGTGAATCTTCTTTTGGCTATTAACACTACAAGGAAATATCCCCTTTTGTTTTTATGACGACCCTGTTCTCACCAGAGTTAAGCAACGGAATTGCTCTTGCATCAGCTGACTTGCACTAGAGGACCAGAAACAGCAGGAAACATCATTAGATGGTGGTATAGTCCAACTGGGCAGGATGCTGGAGACAGAGTGACGCACAATGGGAGCAGCCATCCGGACTCCACAGGGCACAGAAGCAACCTAGAAATGCGTTGCAAAGTGGACTATGCTTTCCTTAACTGTGGGACATTTCTCTTTTCTACTCAGCAAGGAACTGTAAATGACAAACAAGTTGCATCTTCTCCAAAATATTGTCCTGTTCATAGACTAATATTAATTCTATAAACCAGCACGAAACACAAGGTGATAAGGAGCTGATTTGAATAATCGCCTGCTGAGAACACCGTAACATTGTAAGCAGAAGCACACATTTGATTTGCAGAAAAATCCCCAAACTCTTTGAATCCAGTTCTTTCTTGCTATTTATTGCCTAATTTACACCTGTATTAACACAGAAGTCAGCAGAGTCAGATTAGAGAAAGTGAGAGAAGAACAGGAGTTTTATGACCTTGTTTTCCATTAGAGAACCCTCTAAGGAGAGCATGGAAATGAGTACCCACAGGAGAGGAAAAGCTGTAGGATCCCCTACTTTTGTTCACAAAGAGCACTCACTAGAGAGAGTAAAATGCTTTGGTTTATACAGTGCCCTTAAGCATTATTACTTATTATCATTTATGTAATTACAAGCTGTGTTCACAGCAATAAAATAAGGCTAAGCTTGGGTAGTATTAATAGCCCAACTAATTACACTGCTATAAAAGGTTTATGGGTGGTATAAATTTCAGTATTATTACTACCATGCCATGACACTAACTTTGTCTAAAGGAAGGCATTACAAAGCCAATCTCCACGTGCTTTATTTTCGCTCTAATTCATAAACAATTAATGAAGAGGATATAGGAACAGTCCCACCTGGCTGTAGAGCCAACTTAAGTCACATCTAATCCTGCAGCTACAGTAGAAAAGCATTATCACTCTGGATTCCTGTTTAGAGATGGAAAAGAGAAAAGAATTTTTTCTCATTTCTATGGTCATTTAAAATTCCAGTAGCGTTCCTTCAGCTGTGCCCAACCTTGTCAGACATCAAGAGCAATGTGACATATTCAACTGGAAAATTAAAAACTCTCTAATCTTATACTTTGTGAATTTGTTCTTACTAAAAAAGAGACATGACCGTACTATTATCTAGACTTGGAAACAGCAGAAGATCCATTTAGGCAGGATACACACCAGCTTAATGATACTGCTTTGTGGAATATTTCACAGGTTCTAGGTCATATTATAGGTAAATTCAGAAATCTCACAATGATGCTATTTGGTTTTAGCAAATCAAGATTATTTTAGCTCTTTGAGTAAAAGAAAGCAGGAGAAGGCAAAATATTACGGAAGTGAACCTCAAAGTTTATATATGGTGTAAGAAAGAAGGATTTGAATTTGCTCAACATTATTCTACCACTTTCCATATCAAAACAGAGCTGTAGAAAATGGATAGTCGCTATTTCATTCATAGGGGGAGCAATCTTCCAACAAGATAGCTACAGTTGCCAGTGGGGCATTTGAACCAAGCGGAAGGTGTAAAATGGAAACACAGGAGAGCCTCTTGATCAGGTGGCTTTTCTTCCATGTTACCGTGACAATTGAGCTTTCTAATATGATGGATTTAACAAGGCAACTGGGAACAGCAGGGAAGGAGGGGCTGCTCACTTACTGGAGCCAGAAGATAAAAGGCAGTCTGCCAAGGCCAGACAGAAAAATATTGATGGTGATCATCCAGAATCAGGAAATGAGGATTCATCTGTTACTGGAAGGAACACATTGACACATAACATTGCTGAGTGGGAGGGTGAGATGGTAAAGTCATTACAGCTGGTTTTAGAAATTAACAACTGGGGCCATTGCTGGGGCATTGGGCCACCAAAGACTGAAAGGGATGTTTCAAATTGGATTGGAAGTGCATGTCATCCAGTGCATAGCTGCATTTGCAAGGCTAAGGCTGCACGACCCGTAGGGGCTTCTGACACTGGATTCCAGCTGGAGTACCGGGCAACCCATAGCAGTCATGCAGAAAAACATGACTACTCCAGTATGTTCCTAAGAGTTTGTTCTATGAGATAACCGTCAAAAGTGGCAAATAGCATCTTGTCCTCCTTCATGTTCTGTACTTGATGCCAGTAGGCTTTCTTCCTTTAACAAGCGAAGGGAGCGGAAAGCCACCATAAGAGCGTATCGGGAGGCTGTGTGCTTTTGGGTGGCATGGGACTCCTCCGCACTCAGTGAGGGCTGTACAGTCCGTTATACTTCTAAAAGCTGGGATCAGTGGGCAAACCACTATGCACTGGGCATAATACTAGCAGCACTGTTCATTATAATCTTTTCTCTGGTTTGTCACTACTTTCTCTCGCTCTGGCCAAGAAAAGCAAGGCAAACGCAGTCTCTTCTTAAGAGCAGCAACCTTCTGAACCTATTGATCAGGCGTGTACTGTTCTCAGTACATTCAACCACAAACATTCAAAAATTTCTTTGAATGGGATATCTCATTCAAAATTTGAGAGAGAGCTTTGAGAATCACATTATGCCGATGATACTAAAGTAAAAAAGAATTTGAGATTCCATGTTTGAACACTTTTCTTTGCAACCGTGTAAGAAACATACTTCTTATAAAACTCAGAGGAGATACTCTCAGTTGACAAAACTGAATGAGGGTTTTAAAGAAAAAAAAAGACACATATTAATGTGAATCTTTTTAAATTACAAAAGTGTTCTATAAAAGTTGGCAGCACTATTCTGTACAAAGCACAATCTTTGGCAGTTCGCTTCACTGCCTCTGCTGATTTTCTTTCCTGTCCATAGCAAAGAAACAAGAATAAGATTATAGTTTAAACAACTTGTTCGGTGTTATAGTTAAGGCTAGAAATAGAATTTTGGCACTTTAAATGTGTTGTGTAATATATTTGAACATATGAGGTCTAAAATAAAATAGCTTTTAAAGGCACTCAGCTATCACAGTAATAGATGGATGGACAGATAGATAATCTGTGTGCTTTTGATGTTCTTCCAGGAACCTGTGCTCTACAGCATTGAAACTACAAATTCCCTAAGATTCTGTGCTTGACTGAACTCTAACCACAATGGGCATACCTTTCAAACATAACTTCATTGGTTTTATTTCCATGGCAGCAGCTATGAAAAGGTCATCCCGCTCAGACTAACTACACCAATATTTGTGATGAAATGTTTAATCATTAAATCTCTGTAAGTTATTATTTATATTTACTATAATTCAAAAACATAGAGATGCAAATTTGTCTGTTACTAGAGCACATAGCTCAAAAGCTGATCAGAATCTTCTGTGTTAATAAAATGCCTGACTTCAAAATAGTTGTATTTTTTCTCAAAATTCGCCTATACGAAAAATTCTCATTACAGCTTAAACATAAATCAAATCCTTGTGAAATTTCATTCAACTTCTGTCTGTGTCTTAGATATGGATGTAATCCATTACTGATATAGTGAAAATGCAGCTCTGTAACAGAGAAAACATCTTGTTCTAAAACGCAGGTTCTTTTCCTTTTTCTCTTGCTCTATACTACATACCTCTCCTCTATACTATGATTCTTTCAGACAAAGGCCCTGAGAAATTACCTCAGAATTTGGTCTTACTGTACCATTTCTTTTGACAACAGTGTGCCTTGTTCAACCTGCTATTGCTGCTCTGATGTTAACTTCATTTCTCCTCCTAGAAATAGTAAACAAGTTGCACCCATGAAACTGTATTAGAATAAAAATTGTTCCTGACATGTTCACATGGGGTAGGTGGAAAAGAAGCTAACGCCTAGCTCAGCATCAAATGCATCATTTGAGGACAGTTTCAAAGATGTGATCATCATGAGTTGAGAAGCATTTTCCATCTATAGACAATATTCAGAATAAATCACAAAAATGCTTATAGGATAAGGCAGGGAAGCAGGGAGTGGTGCCTAACACTACCAAAAGGACTCAGGAAAAAAGGAAATCACAACATCAGAAATGAGAAGAGAAACAAAGCTTTGGATGGCACTGATAGTAGGGACAAGCAGCATAAAAATAATTTTGGTATGACGGGGAAAAATTGAATCAGCAGGGAATTCCTCTGATCACAGATGCAACACAAGGCGCTCAAATTAAGCAGAGGATGAGAACTGCTGTTCTCCAGGCATGCTGATTCACTCAGCTTCCTGCAAGCCTACATCAGTGTTTTGGTCTCAGCTCCCGCTGCTCATTACAGCTTTGTTTTCTTGATTTACATGTCTGTCTGTCTGTTCAGGCAAACCTTTCACCAATTTCTTTGTATATACGATCTCCAAAATTGCCCGGAAAGCTACATGAAGATCATATTGCATTTATGTTCTGAACTTAAAATAATAAAACACTTTCTGCTGCACTTCGCTTTTCACCCGGTCCATCCAAATCCTAACCCTAAAATCTGTGTTCACACTCATGGCCATTTCTATTTCAGCCTTAATTTCATTCTGTCTTTTCAGCTGGGACTGGACAAGGTCAAAAGACAATTTTTCTCTGTACGAGTGTTCCCTGAGGGAGTCAAGGAGTTAGAAAGGGGTACTATCAGCTCTTGTCCTTAAACTGAGCTATTGGCCCGCCAAAACTCCACAAATCTGCAGTTTGTATAGGAATGGTCTGCTTTGTAATAATATAAAGATCAAACCTGACTGTGCGAACAGCCAGCCACCATGTAACCATCTGGAGACTGTGCCATCAGCAAATTCAGACATCCGGAGCATAAAGTATCACAGCCTGTGCCTGGTTGTTGAGTCTGACGGAGGTAAATCACAGACACATCATGAAATCAGATTTCTACTTCCACGTGCTGGAACCAAAATCCTTTCTGTTCCCCTAGGCCATTTCACCACTGGAAAGAGAGGCAATTCACAGCATTTACAAGAGATGATCACTGAGCGATGTCATTTTGTGACTCTGGTGCCATTCTGAGTTGGGGAAACTGAGATTAGTTCTCCAGGAAATGTCCTTGAGGAACTATTCCACGTAAGTGCTCCTATCTGCAGTCCCTTTCCGCAGCAGTTCCCTCACAGTGTCCTTCTGTCAACCAAACCAGCAAAAACAGAGTTCCAGCAGTGATATTTCAAATCCTCTTCGCAGTGACATACCAATTATCACTTTCCCATGCTGGGAACACTTGACCACTAGAGGGGAAGAATGACCTAGGCAGGTCTTGGGGAGGGACTTGGACAGTACTGGTGGAAACACTCCTGTGTTTTCTTCACTCAGAAGAAAATGCTGACCACAATCTCTGGGATGCCTGTCTTGTGATTGTACAACTCAGCCACAGATGCCTGCCACATGCCTATCAGCCTGGTGCTTAGGGCATACAACAAAAATAATCCTCTTGTTAAGGACGCTCCTGTGGTGCAAAGGCAGTTGCCAGTGCAAATATTTGCAATTCCTGAGCTTTCCCACCTTGCTGATGTTGTCTGACAACTTTCCTAAGAACTTCTTCTCTGACCATATCTCTCTGAAGCCTCACCAAACTCAGTTTCTTATGTTCACATTTTCCTTACCTACTAGATGGCACCTTCCTTTGAGAGGATGCCATGGGGGCATGAATACTGCTTGTGCTTGGCCAAAGAATTATGGAAATATAAATCACCTAATCAAACCCCTTGCAAGAAGATTTCTTTTATCTATATATTATCTCTAGAAGATACTTTTCTAATACCAGTTCCTAAAACTGAAGGAGGTGTTAAAATCTCCATTGGTGACGACTGATGCAGTGGTTTAATTGGGTGGCACAATGTTTTCTGCAAGTTTAACTTAGGAGATCTTTTTACTTTTTATGATCATATAATTATCACCAGACAATACAATTTTGGAAGAAAGTGGAAAAAAACCATATCTCCCAATCATTTAAAGCTCTGATATACTTATTATCATTTTTTCTATTAAAACACTTATTGTCCTTGCTTTGAAGTTAGTAATATTAATAGGCAATAAAAATAATTTGTAATGAAGAAATTAGTTGACTAAATTCCTTGAAAGGGAATGGCTTCTTCCTGAATGTCACTTTGCAGCTAAACTGTTGATATGGGATATGATTTTCAGTTGAAAATCACTATCAGTAATTTGCTCAAAACTCTTCACTAAAGATATAAATTTTGGCTTCTACAACTAATTAGTTCCAACCTAATAAATACGAAGCTTTGTCTGTGAGACTGCAAAAGGCAATGAAAAACATCAGTGCTATTGATCCTGTTACCTGCCAATAATCTCTCCCTCAATACCCAGGTTTTCATGAAAAAACTGCTTTTTTTCAGTGTTGCTTACTTCTATAACCAATAATCTGTCAAGTCCATTAAATGCTATTCAGTACACAACAGATTAAATCCATAAAACATATTAAACAGAGTTCAAGAAAGTACAAAATAAAAGCAACAGTGGGAAATATTAATAGTACAATAGATTAATTTTTTTTGAAGAAATATACTCAATATTGTCATTAACAGAAGATAGACTCTTCCCTCACCAATGCAGGATTAGTGGAAATAATGGAAATAAACACAAGCCTCATCAAACGCATGAGAAGAAATGCCTCTGCAATGAATATGACACAGACAGCTGACAATGAATTTCCATTTTTATTCCACTGTTCAAAATATTAAGAAATAAGGAGATGACATTTCGTCACATTACTGACAAAATATGAAATATATTAACAGGACTAGAAAACTGAGTCTTTTGCAAAAATTGAGAAGGAAAGTTGATAGAACCTGACAATTTGCACTAAGCAGCTTCCAATTAGGAATGAGTTGCTGCTGTACTATCAGGTGGGTATATAAAAGAAATTGAAGGCAATTGTGAAACTTTTAGGAAGATACATCCTGTTTAAATTTGAAAGATGTGATTTTCTTTCTTGTGTTAGTTGGCTTGTGTTTATTAGACTGTTTAACTTGGAGTTTCAGGTGCCCATACTTCTAAACACCTATTCAAATGCTAGTTGTGTACATTTGCTTAGAAAAGCTTTTCTGTACAAGTTCATTGACACAGCACCTCTACGTTTTAGACCCCCCTCCTTTTTCCATGGAGAGGGCTATCACTGTCTTTACTGCTTGACAAATGAAACAAGCACCTTGCTTTTAAATCAAGATTGTTTTTACATCTAGATGATTTTAAAGAAAAATTAATCAGCTGTAAAGATGACATGTCTTTACGCAGCTTTAGGCATGGATACAATCCTTATAAACAGAGACACTGAAATACCTATGTATGAAACGAGTACGAAATGTATGAAATGAGTCAGCCCTGCTGGAAACGTTTCTATCGTCAAGGCATAGTAATAGTGCAATTCTTTCACAGATGATCTGGGAGCTCTTCCTTGCAATCATGCATTTCTGTTAATGGAAACGCAAACATATACAGCAAGAAGTAGTTGTGTATACATGTCCAAACTTCTGTGTTGCCTTGTATCTTATGTTTATCTCTATGGGCTGGATTATGAAAAGCTCTTGGTGAGTGTGATCTCTATTTTGAAAAAGGATCCTATTCAGTCATTATATTATTGGAAAAAATACTATCATAAATACCATAGTCATTTGTCTTCTTAAAGGCAGGTTGTTCTGAGACCTGACTTGAATTCTCTCACCTTGAAACATCACCACATTTCTTTTCTGCAGTGTGCCATATCCTTTAAAAAAAAAAGAACCCTACTTCCTTTTTTATCCGTTTTATTTCACTCCATACTTCAGAGAAATATCCTTCTGAAAAAGCCAGACTTTTATACTTTCTAAGCAAATAACAATAGAAAAAACAAACACATTCAAAATCCTCACTAGATTAAAAGTGACTGGATTCCCACTTTTCTAATACCCCATTCACCAGAGAAAAAGCAGGTGGTTTTGAGTGTGCAGATCTCAGACACATCATCACACACTGCAGAGCCATAAGCATTCCCAAGTATTATTATCCATGCAATTTCAGTGTCACAGCTGCAGTGTGGGGAGAAAAGTTGAGAACAGTTTTAGAGTCTTGCTTCTGCTCCATAACTTCCAGTGATTATTACTTTCCATATACATCCTCAACAGGGCACTTTCCCACAGAGAGAGGCAGTCTGCCGTAAGAAGAGGAAAACAACAGTGGGAAGAGGCATATGTCACTTGCGACGTGCCAGTGATATATACCAACCACAATATCTTCTAAACAGGAACTAAAATACCAGGGCATACACTTGTTGGTACAAAGTGCTTGTCCGTTGACGTGATTTCTCCACCTTGCCCACCTCACATGCTGTGGTTCCTCACGTACCAGCGTTCAGGAGCGCACTGGGGCAGGACCATTTCCAGCCTCCACTTAAAAAAATGTTTCTCACTCAGACTTCTGATTGTGAATCTGCCTCTGTCACTTCAACTCCTGCCAGCCTGCCACTCCCTCAGCTAGCTGGTTTTCTTAGAAAGCACTCAACCCAACGATTTCAACCCAGTGACTGCTGGCTGCCTGGCTCAATGGCCAAGTCCATTCAGACCTCCTATCTCCAGCTTAGCAGGGACCAGTTCCCAACAAGCATTTCTACAACATGAGGTTTGGCTCAGTGGTGAGGGCATCAGAAATTCACTGGAGTCCTCCAAATGTTTTTGCTGCTCTCTTCAGCTTTGGAATACAGTCTTAACACAAAAGTCTTAATACAAGACATCTTTTGTCTTAACACAAAATTTAACCCACGGCTTCAGCACGCTGTGGCAAAAAACTCCATAGGATCCTTCATCAGTGTCCATGCATTCAAGAATTCACCTTGGGGCATGCTTGGGAAGAGCTCACTGGAAACTTAGTTCACATGGAAAGCACGGTTATTGGCAAGCTTCTGTTCCCTTTATGGCATTTCACCTCTGTTATAAAAGCTGTGAGCGGGCATGAGATGTTCCTGGTTACACCATGCCCTGTTTCTTATCATACGCCTGTCCGAATAAGCATGAAGCCCAGCTCAGGAACATCTGAAGCTCGCTGGTATCTTAGGATGATAAGCAATATAAAATAATACCAAAAATACATTTTACTGATAATACATAGCTTTTTTGTATAAGTGTATATATATGTGCACATATGTAATTATGTGTGTGTGCATGGAAAAACTCTTCGGATCACTCCATAAGGGCAAACCACTACAGGTCCTTTAAAATGGAGCCAAACCTCTTACATGCCAAACATAGGAAATAAGGGCACTAACTAGTTGTTCCTCTTGTACACCAAGCGGCTGAAATCTTAATAGGACGCTCAAGAATACGTTCAAACAAAAGATTTCAAATAGCAATGAAAACAAACAGCATATATCATAATTCATGGTCACGATCATGCAACTCCTTCACTTGTATTGTCAATGGTGCAAATCAGTGCACATCCATTTTATTAAAGCAGTGACAGTCCACCTCTACCTTGGGGTATTAAAACCTCCTTTAGAATTAACCAAAACCAAACCAGGTATCGGATCGCAGACAGATATTCAGAGAAGCATGGACAAATTATATTGCGTAAATATTCTAGTACCTGCACAGAAGCAAGTTCATGAATATTTAACTCAGAAGAGGTACAGATGCATAATTTTCCTTTGAAACCTCAGTTGCTATATTTCTGTAACAGGTACAAAAATATGCCTGTGAATTGACTGTTACTGTCATATTACTGAAAACCAAAGGATAAGTGCTCCTCTGAGACATGCACATGGTCTCTCCCTCCCCTGTGTATTCACAGTGCTCACTACTTCTGTCAGCAAAGCTCCCACCTTCCCTCAAAGATTCCTCCTCCCATCAGGGAAATGTGTGCAAGAAACGGAGGAGGCTGCTAGACGGCATATATTATCCTTCTCCTTTTCTCTTTAATGCTAAATCAGGAACGTTAATGTAGGGAATGGTTCTAACAGAGCTGGTTGCTAATGATCCTGGGCTGCTCTATTCGGTAGTGACCTAGGTCTAAAGCATCTTCAGGGTTTGTGAAGCAAAGTTGCAGCCAAGGGGAGACCTAAGCCAAGAGGTGAGTCCCCAGGTCCCTGAATTCTGAGCATCTTCCAGAAGTGACTCGGTGCTCCCGCCTGTGCTCGGCAGCTTATGAGCAGAAGGGAGAGCATACAGCACAACTGCAGCTTGCATATTGAGTGCTAAATTGGTAAACATTTTTTCAGATGAAGCTCCAATTATTATTATAGCACTATCATCCAGAAATGCAACAGGAGTTGCATAAGTAACCATATGCCAATGGCTAACAGCTTAGCCAAATATAAAGGAAAAAACATGCTTACAAAATAGTGAAAAAACTTCTGGGATATTTGTATATTTTTGCCTGGAAGATGTATTTATTGTAACAATAATTATATGGATTACCCTGATAATAATGGAGATGAAGGAAGAGGAAATTACTGCATGTAAAGCTTGGTATTAAGTGTAAGCCAGAAGAGTAAGTTGAAAATAGAGCTTTTTCCCACTAGCATAGCTTTTTATTCCCTTGATTCATGTTGTGTCATAGTCCTTATTTTAGAAAAGGCAGTTTACTTAGAATAAGTTTTATAGTTGTAGCTGAGTTACCTGAAGCATCACATACACTCTTTGCTCTTCCCTCTGTCCCAGTACTATCTTGTTAACAGAAGCTAATGAAATCGGAAAAAGAAAATGGAGAGGTGGGCTATTTCCCATTTAAGAGAAGTATACTACACTTCCAAACTTTCAGAAAGGATGTGATCTTCGTAGGAACTTTGCTGCAAGTCTTGTGTACAGTTCACAACTGGACTCTGCAAAATGGGATGCTGCTGAGTCTTTGATTTAATGAAAACTTAGGAAGGCAATCCAATTCACTGCAGGGACCGCTTTGTTCTTTCATTATGATTCTTTTTTAATGAGAAAGATGATCACAAGGATAAACTCTATTCCTCTGAATTTTTCCTCTAATTACATACAAAGCACCATCCTGGCAGAGCAGGACTTATCTCCTTCAGGCAATACAGTTTTCATCTTGTAACCACACTTCAAATCTTCCGTATGAACACTGGAGCTATGTGTGCTGAATGTGGATCCTGCTACCCTGGCTTGAATTGATGAATGTTTAAATATTCAATAAATCACGGGCAAATACTGATACTGCATGAAGTGGCAGAGACAACCCTCGCATTCTGCTTACAGCTACAGGATCAAGGGTACACTATTTTATCAGAACCATTAACTTTCCTCATTGTGGTAGGAAGAGATGGTTGGTTTTGTAAACAACACTTGAGATGTTTATGTATTAAGAAGAAGAGTCAGACCCATATACTAACACTACAAAGGACAGTTATCCCTTAATTCTGGAGAAAATCAACTGTTATGCTCTGTTTGTGATTCAACTCACACCCTTAAGAGACAATTTATTATTTGACATACTGTAAGGCAATCTTGGCTAGATAGTGAGCTGCTTTACCCTCAAATAAAATTACCGAGAACCACATTCACCCCTGTGCAACGCTGTGATACTGTGGGCCAAATTTCAAAGCTTGGTATGTGCTCACTGCCACGGTATCCCAGCACTTCCAGGATTGTACCGTGCAACGCCTGGCTCTCTGCACGCTCAAAAGCCTTGATTCTTTTACCCATAACATCTGTGCCCTTATCTGAATCTGCGGTACAAATACAAATACATGTAATGGCAGCTGCTGAGATGGGGATGCAAATCAAGCAGCAAGATGCATGGGTGTTCAAACTGCACTCCCTCAGAGCTTCCTCGAGCCTGCCCACTCATGCCTCTTGTGACAAAGTTTATCTTCTCAAACAGATACTCACAAACTTGTGTTCAGATTAGCACCACGTTTGAAAGGCTAGCATGGCTCCTGGAAAAGTGTGCAAGGAGGGAGCTTCCCAGGTTCAGTAACAAATCTAAATCCTGACTCAAACATAAATGCTTGCAAACGTTGTGGATTTGCCCCAGGTCTCAGATTTAAGTGCTGGAATCACCAAGAAAAGCATCACAGTACAAAACACCACCCTGTGATAATTTTTTGATTCTGCTAAATTCCAATAGCTACCTGCGATGTTGCAGCTGTGAGCTGAATAACTACATCGCCTCCCATTTTATTGCATCTGTGGTTTCTATTTATGGACTTCCTGGCATGGGATGGCCACATCTGGCTAAATGTTCCTAAACTGTATGTTCATTTCCCTCCAGGGTAAAACTGCCTTATTCTCAAGTAGTATATTCAGTACAGACATTGCCTCACAGCGATGATGCAGCGTCTTGATGCAAACATGGTCCATCACCCAGGACTTCGGCCAGCCTAAAGCTTGGCATCCCTTTTATGCTCACTGCATTTAGTGCCTGTAAGGTTTGCTCTCATAAAATATGCACCAGTCTTTGAACCGTGGTGCAAATCTGAATGCTGTTTCTAGAAGAAACTGGTTGAGGGCATAAACCTGGCAGCCAGAAACATGACCAGGTCTGAACTTCCTGAAGTGAGACTGACCTGTACATGTGTGCGTTGAACTGCCTGATTTGAATCCTCCAGGGACTTTGTTATGAGGAGAGGTACCCTTAGTTCACGTGCAACCTTAGTCCAAATACACTTCTCTGTGTGGACAAGACCTCCCTTTTCCTCACTTAGGTCAAGAGGATGGTAAGAGATGTCCCTTTTTTTTCTGTCCTCTTGTCTGCATCAGCAGGCACAGGAAAAATGAGGTGCTCCTGTCCTTTCGCTTGATGCCCTCTTGCAGCTTCTTTTGTCTCTGATGGCACAAAGGATACTTCTTTGATCGGCAAAGCTGTTTTGAAAGCAACCTAGTAAAACAAGAGGCATCTCTAGACTGAATGAGCTGCATCAGGGATCATGAGATCACAGAGAATGCTACAGCTTGGATGCTTGATTAGGCCTGGTCTTTATTGCTTTGGGGTCATCAGGAGTGTATTAGTGTTTGCATCATTAAACCACGACGCACAGTGCTCATGCTTAACTGCTGCCACCTGCACCCTAAAGGAACAGTACTTTCCAATTTTCTATTTGCATGTGCTGTGGGGATGTACATGATTTATTCCAATGATATGAGGCAAGAGGATAGACTGTGCTGCTTTGGCCAGGATTAAAGAAGGACACATATTTTGTACCACAGGATGCGTGCTGTGGGTTCAGACAGCAGGTGCCTAACCGAACAATCAGGAGCACAGAACTGAGAAATAAAAACACAAGAAAGAAAGGGCTGAGGTTTCTTTTGTGCCTTTACTTGCCAACACATTTTCACTACATTTGGGGCCAGGATTCCTCTCTGTAAGTGTTTATTTGTATCTTGCTAAACAGCTGGCAAAGCAAGACACAACTGATGAAAATGAAAATTGACTAAGCCCTGAGATGCCCTGAGATGCCTGGTCCCTTGTGCAGGTGAAAAGGAGCAGTGGGGCCAAAGCAGAAAGCATCTGTCTGCTGGCTAGTGTAACAAGGACAGCTGACAATGAAAAACCCTGAGGACCAAAAAAAACCACCCAACCTCTCCACTAGGAATAGCAAAACAAAACAAAGCAAAAGACAGAAAGGTCAAGTCTATTGGTTTTAACCCTGCCCTCGTATCAGCAATGTGATCTATCGTTTTTTACCCTGTCTTCCAACCAGCTATGTGGAATAAATCATACTCTGTTGAAATTGCATCTGTTTCTGTATTATGGCCAAGAATGCGAGAAGACTTCATTGGACTGGGAAGGGGAATTCTGTGGTTTTGGGAAACTATCATAAATAATAGGATCCCAAGGTCCATACAGGATCCCAAGGTCCTCTGAAAACTATACACACAGGAAAAGTTTAATACCTCACTGAATTGTAATCACCTATGCAGTAAAATAATAAAGGTTAGAGAGAGCAGCAGCATTCAGCATTTTACAGCAGGAAAATTTTAAAACTGATTTGAAAATAGAGGGAAAATTCAAACACAAACACAATGATTATGTAAATGGGACTGAACAGGAATCTGGCTCTAGTCATGCTGGTTTTTTCTAGCTAGCTTGCTGTGGTGTCCATGATGTGACAGGCAAATCCCGAACACGTAATACATCATAATTCTTGCTCCTGTGAGCATGCTATCCAACACAGAAAATTGCACGTTACAAAAAAGATCCCTGCAATTTGAAGTGCCTGTAAATAGCCAGCATTCTAGTTTCATTTCTCCTGAAGTACAGAATTCTCTCTGAATATGAAAAGGGCTCTTCAAAGCCCAGACAAAAGGACTGTTTGGCTGACCATTTTCATAATAAACATATCCCACACAGTTTGGCATCCCTAATTAGAAGCCCAGAGTAATTAGGAGAAAGTGCACTGCAGACTGCAAAGCGCAACACAGCAGGGAGACTCTGCAGTGTTGCAATGAGAACACCAGAGACCTGAAGGTCATTATTTTTCACGGGTCCCAAGCCATGCTCGCTGCCATGTTTCGTTTTTACAAGCCAGGTTGTTAGCCTGGTCCCTTGCAGCGAGAGGGCCAGGAGGAGCTGGGCCAGCTTGACGTGCCTTCCCCCGTGCTTCGAGGGGAACGCCGCCGTGCTTTGCAGCGTTTGCTGAGTGCTTGCAGGTCAGTGTGTGGGCTGGGTCGTCACCTTGAGGGACCAAGGACCACTTCTGTCGCAGGCAGAGAGGACTATAAAACTGCTTGGCTGCAGCTTGTGCAGGTTTTGTTCGACACTGGAGGGATAACTGAGCTCTTTGTTATACAGCAGAGGCATGAGCACATTTAGGAAACCAAAAGATGATGAAATGCATCTTTTCTAATCAAAATCACTCCCTGTCATCCTCAGTGAACAGACAGTCCCATATTTCTGAAGGTTTCTCATTGAAAATGCTGACGGGATCGATGCCTTTCCAGAAGACATTTCATCTCAATGGTACCACACATATTCCCCAAAGTACATTGTATCTAACACAGTTTGATCAGCTTAAATCACGTACTCTCTTTGTTTCCCAGGCAGGTTCTTATGGGCAGTCAACAAAAAGAGATGTTAACATCGAAGAAATTCTGGTACGTCTACCTAAGTTAAGTGCATAATACTAGGCTTGTGTTAATATAACACTGCTAGTGGAATGAAATTGAGTAAAAAAAGAGACATTTACCCTTTCTATCATTCAGTAAACAGCTGACAAGCGCTGCAGTGAAACAGACCAACTCCTATAAAGTGCTCTACTTTCCTTCAAGTAGCCTGTTTCAGTCAATTTTGGGGAAGTAGGAAGGATGTTAGGGTAGGGGTTTTTTTCATGTGTCTAAACGGAGTTACATATTTGAATAGCAGAAAAATCAGGAATTTACATATGATTGAGATATTAATGTCATAAACCAATCCTAGATAGAATTGCATAAAAAATTATATTCCAGTAACAGGACTGCAATCTTTAATAGTCTCACAGGACTCTGTAGCTGACTCAGGGGCACAGATCACATCTGATTGTATGTCAAATCTAAGACATTAGTTACTCTAGGGAAAACCGTATTTCCATTGACATATGCTATAACCTCATCACTTAGCCTAGAAGCAGAATTCATCCAGACACACATAGATTCATAAAACCTTTTCTGAACCAGCAAATTATTGCCAGCCCTCAGTAATGGTGGGCTAAAAATACTCGGTAACTTGTTGCGCTAAAATTAAAGGAACAGCTTGCACAGAATCTGGCCCTTAAGGCTTTATGGTTCCCTTCTGTTCAAAAGACATCTCCACTGCTCCCTCATTTCTTGTTTTCCAGAATAACAAAAAAATAGCAGTTCTATATCTTTTCTTTTTTTAATGATGTCTAGTAGATGTGTTGTTTTCATTTGTAGCATATGTGAGGTGGCTTTTAGAAGTAATTTATTTTTGGTGGCAAGCTGCTGATGCTTGCACCCATGTTGACTGTTAGTAATTAACACCTTCTGGTCCACTATGGACAATTTCCCACTTACTGCTTTTTAAGGTGTGAAAACTAATCTCCACCAGCTCTACGTCCCATAGCTCCATCTCACTGATAGAAGGCTTTTCTTCCTGATAGCCAAAGCTATACTCCCAAAGGAGTATCTGGAAGTGTCCTGACAGGATTTTGTTAAGCAGAATCCTCTGCCAACGAGGGGACTGAGCTGAGATAATATGTGTTAAAACCTTCTTCTCAACTCAGAGGTGTTACCATGAGGAAATACAGGTTTGGGCTGTGAAAACAACAGGCATGAGGGGAAGTTACCTCAAGAGAAAGAACAGAGGAGGTCTTTATTACCTATTAAATTTTTGGCATATCAGCCAGATAAAACATAATGAACATTCATTGCCTTATAATGATGCATTAGTGACATTAATTTTATAGCATTGTTCTCATATAAAGAAAACTCCTAAAGAATTATATTCAGACCTTAGCACTGGTGCATTAATGAGCATTGGACTGGAAGCCCTAGCGGATACGTATTTGTGGGTAAGTTGCTACTGGCATCTATGCATGCCTGAGTGTGTGCATTCCTAACTGTGAAGAACCTCTGCACTCACCTCTTTGGGGAAATAAGAAGTTCAACTTAAATTTATGTATTAAAAAAAAAATTAAAATTAGCATTAAAATATCCAGAATAAATGAGAGAGTTTTCTAGATACTGGATTCATGATTTAACTTTAGAGTTCAACTGATAGAAAAGGTGGTTGGATTTTACATCAGAAGAATCCTAGTTTGGCCAAATTCTTTCCCTTTTCATGACCTCTACCTGAGTAGTATCTACATTTTAGGGCTCATATGAAAACCTCACAAGAACAGATCTTCTTTAACACTTCTGTCACTTTTTATTTCTGGTCATGAGAACAAAATTGCAACAATGATGAAAAGCCTTACTCATATGGACTTCACTGCTTAAAACTGTTAAGTCCACTTTTACTGCCACCAGGCTGGTTCCGCATCTAGAGCTACAGGACAAGCTTTTCCTTCTTTTTTTCTTTTTTTTTTTTTTTCCACCATGGGAGTAATCTTAAAAGTACTCAGAGATTCTGGCACCTTCAGGACTTGTGCATCTCCTATACTGTCTGATGACATGTGGATTCATTGCAAGGTGGTAGTCCTAATCTTTGCACCCACTAAAGGGCTGTGGTAAAATTATTTTGGAAAAAACCATCTTGATCCACAATTTAAAAATGTAGTGGAAGCTGCTGGTGCCCATGGACTAACTTTAGCTGCTGGAAGCTGGGCATTCACTGCAGAAGGCTTTAATCAGAAGAGCTCAGGAATGAGGAGCTTTAATCATCTGCTAATGATGATTTTCAGAGACCAGTGCAAATTCTACCTTTTCATTATCACTCAGGGAGTTTATATGGGGCGAGAAGATGAACAGCGAGGGAAGGCTAAGTCAGAGAGGATCCACAGTAAACCAAAATTTGGAAGAAGCTTCTAAAGAAAGAGGAGTTACTTACATCTCAGGAAATTATAGTTTTCAGTCCTACAGTGAATTAAGGGGTTTTTTTGCCACCTCAAGTGACACTTCCTTAGCCAGTACATTTCTGCAAAACCCCCAGAGATTAAGAAAGCAAGCAAAGAAAAAGACAAAGGGATGCAGTTATTTTTGACTACCAGCCAACTTATGATGGTTTGGTTTCTGAAGGAGAAAGAGGATAATTTAAAGAATCTTAAATCTTGCATAGAAAGTAGGAGAACCGCACTTGAAAAAAAAGCCTTCTGATGTTCTCAGCACTCAGAACAGAATCATCCCATATAAAATTAATATCATTACTATGTGATTTCCATCTATTAACGAAGCCAGATGATTAGAGCTGCTAGAAAAACTGCCTTAGTGGAACAAACACAGATAATGAATTTGAATAAATACACAAGCAAAAAGACAATGTCAGGCTCAATCACTTGGCAGTATTAAATGCCGAGTAAATGTGTTGGCTGTGTAGCGCTATACCATCCAGCAG